>NW_021632477.1:0-253232 GCF_004799145.2 Neltuma alba | reverse complement strand
TGTTAGGATTACGGTTTGATGATAAACAAAGTTAGATTAAAGTAGTTCAGGTGTTGATCGATCAAGTATTAATCGATAAGCTGTCAGATAAATTGTCAGTGCAAACCAGTAATATGATTGATATTTTAATCAATAAGTTGTTCGATAATCCATTGATCGATAAAATGATCGATTATCGCTAACGTAGAAGTTATACAAGTTTACAGTTAATTATCGATCACCTGATCGATAATGTAAGATAATCGAACAAGTAACAGATAAAGAGAACCAAATCCAGAGTACATTTATCGATCACATTATCAATAAATCAGTTATTGATGAAGAGTCCGATAAATGGTAATGCACTATACTCGTTCTGCACATTGATTTTGTCACTATTTATTGATCACATTATCGATCATTCATTTATCGATAATATGATCGAACATTGTTCGCTAACTCTCTGAATGCAGGTACTCATCATAGCTGCTGATTGATAACCTTATCGATCACCAAGTTATCGATCACCAAGTTATCGATCACATGATCGATAATCTGTATTTTATCCGCTCATACATAGTTCTTTTATAACAAAGTTATCGATAACATTATCGATAATTTAATCCTTCTGAATAATACTTTTTCATATAACATGATTGATAAACGGCTTCAGAACAAAATCTTTATTTCACAATTTATTAATAACCTGATTGAACACTCACTGATCGATCACCTACTCGATAAATCCAATTAATCCTTGCTCTTCACAGAACAATTTTCACATGGTATTTATCGATAACATTATCAATCATAAGTTTATCGAAAATGTGATCGATCAACATGAACCGAAGTCTCATTTCTGTAACACTTGAAATTATCGATTATCTGATCGATCAACAAGTATTCGATAAACTGTTCGATCACGTTACTTTTCCAGTTCTATTCAAATTAGCTATGATAGTTCTCAAATTCAACTCTCTATTTTCTTCCAAACTATTTTTAGCATGCATGATCATCTTGACCATTTTGCTAAGATATTTGTAATCAAAGTGACTCTGATCTTTCTCTGGTTCACATATCAGCATAAGTGTTTCTGCTGCATTTTATCGATCACTTGATCTATAAATCAATGATCCGTCACTTAATCGATAATCTTATTTATCCGTTTCAAAAAGCTTTCACTCTGATTATCGATAACCTGATCGAACAACCAGTGATCGATCAACACTTCGATCAAGAATGTCCAAATTATTATTCTGCATATTTAACAGACTTTTGATTCCATCTGAAAACAATGAATAATCATTTTATCATCTGTTCAGCTCTACCCTAAGGTTTACATTGCAAAGATTAACTTATTGAAGTTAAAAGTGTTGTTGCAGAATACGAAGAGAAATCACAACGGCTCTTCAACAACGGCTCTTCAACGGTTGATTACGTCGCCTGTAACCTGCTGTGTCAGAAGCCCAGAAGCATTAATGCCGGAACCGTTGTAACTGAGAAAACACGCAAACAGAGTCACAACGGCTAGAAGCTCTTCTGTCTAACGATTAGTTAACAACCTCAAACTATAAAAGGCGTGAAGAAGCATTAATGAACGGAATTGAATATCCCAAGCTCCATCTATGATCATTTACTATTACATTCAATACTCTGTTCTTTCAACTTTACTGAGCATCAGTGTTTATCTTATATACACTCTGTGAGAGAGATTACTCACTCATCATTGATTACATTAGTGTGATACTTAAGAGTGTGGACTCTTGAGTGGGCTTGTAACCTTACGGGAAGTAAGGGGGAGTGATTGAGTGAATCAATTACTGTACTGAGGCGCCAAGAGCCCAATCAATCTTGGAAGATAGTGAAATACTCAGATGTGTTCTGAGGACTGGACGTAGGTCAAGTGATTAAGACTGAACCAGTATAAACCTTGTGTTTGTCTCTCTACGGTGAAATCTTCCTAAACTTACACTCTCTGTTTTCAATAGTATTTATTTTTAATTCCGTAAATTTTTTAACTCACCCAATTCACTCCCTTCTTGGGTGAGACTGCCACTAACATTTGGTATCAGAGCAGGTCTCTTCAGGAAAAGAGTTAACAGTCCGAATGTTTATTCATCACCTTCTCGAGGTCTAAATCAATCTTAATCCATATATAAAGATCTCGCAACTATTGAAACACATAATGGATTGACTTATCCATACAATGGCTAAGATTATCCTAGAGAAAATCAATTATAGATATGGATACTTTGAAATATCATACATACAATGTTCAAGATATTTTCATTTGAATAAAGCAAACGATACTTTGGGAAAAAAAATCATAGAGATGATACTCTAAAGTCATGCTAATAAGAATCAAAGGTATGTCATACATATGTTGGTTAGAGTTTTGTGTTGATAACGTATTATAAATAAAGAAGAAATAGAGAAGAATAAAAAAGAAGAAGAGAGGACCAACAAGAGAGAATCTTTTTCATTCCATTCAAGAGTTGCTAAATACATGATACATGGCCTTTATTTATAGACATAGCTTTACATCTTTGATAGAATCTACAGATTACATAATAATATAAGATAATTGTGGGATATAGAGATAATAGGAGATGTTGGAGATTATAAGAGATATTAGGAGATAATGGGAGATATATGGACATCCATAAAGATATTATTATATTCATAACAAGAACAATATTTCCACAAGCTCAATAACTAAATATTTATGAAGTTAATTTTTTTTAATGAAAAGGACTCACTCATCCATGGATCTAGCTCAAAGCATAGGCTTTTTAAGCATTAAGTTGTCCCAAATGGAACGAAAGAGAAAGAAAACTGAGTTAGTAATGAGAAGTTGAAGCTTGAATTTCCTTTGATTGTCGCTTTGGGGTCACTCCAAAAATTAACCGAATTAATGCAATATAGTGCACAACTCGGGTCGTTTCACTTTGAGGAGCCGAAAACGAAATTAAACCCTAGTAAATAAATGCAAGTAACCTAAACTATAAAAAGAGATTTTTGATTTTGAAAAGACTGCTAATTAAATACTACGAATCAAATTGAAATAACTGAAGATAAAAGAAATGAAAATGAGACACACAAATAACACTGATAAAAATCAATCCTCCAATTCAACAACGCAGGCAATCATCACTCTAAAAGATGTGGGAGTTAAAAACAATGAATTAAGAATTATAATTAAGCTTTTGATCTAACAACCGAGCCACCTCGAGTTGCTACAAAATATTTTCCTAAAATTCCAATTTACTAACTGCAACCAGAATAGTAAAATGGGATTAAGGATGCTAAAAACCAATGCTTAATTAGAACTTTTAAATCCAAAATAACAGAATTAAAGCTAGCAAGAGACTATATGATCCAAAATTCTAAGCCACCTTAGAAAATCACAATATATTAACTCCAAAATCAATATAAATGTCATAACCACAACATCATAATTGAAATCAAAGCTATAAACAGCCCAATGTCAAATACTAAGCAATAATCCAGTCACAATAATCCCCAAATATAATCAGATTAAGCAATACAATTATCTCAATAATTAGAAAAACTATCCTAAGACCTAGGAATTGTTAAACAATTATTGAGTAGGAAATTAAAGCAACTAAAACTCCCCCTTGATGATCCAAGCTCCTGCCATTATTGTTGAATTAGAGAATTATGGGATTAGCCACGCATAGCCATGGAAAATGCTATATTCAATCTTCCGCCGTATCCAGCCATGGAGAACACAATTCACGCCGTCGCCGTCGAGCTCTGTGCGCGCCGCCTCAGCTTGTTGTCTCTGCTTCCGTCCGGCGTCCGTCTTCAGCTTCCGTTCGGCCTCCTCTCAGCTTGTTGCTCTGTTCGTGCTCCAAGCGTATCAGCTCCGGTGTGTTCCAGCTCGTTCGACGTGCTCTGTCGCCGCCGTTCAGCTCTGTTCGCCGTCGTGTGCGTGTGTTCGGCCGCGCCTGCGTGTGTGCGTGTTCAGCTTCCGTTCGGCGTGCTCTGCTCTGCTTTTCCGCTGGTGCCGCTGTGTTCAGGAGGAGAAGAAGATGAAGACTCAGGGGAGGGGAAGTGTGATTGCCGTGAAGCTTGGTCCTTCGTTCCCTCTCACGCAGCTCCAGCTTTCCTCTCGTTCGGCCGCCGCTCTCCTCTTCGTTCGTGTATGTCTGCGGCGCCCCCCCCAGCTCCAGCTGATGATGATAATAATAGATGATAATTAGGTTGGGGCAAAACGCAACGTTTTGCCCCCCCTAATTATTATTATTATTTTTTATTTCTTTTTTTCTTTTTTTTTTTTCCTTTTTATATTTTTGAATCTTCCAAGAACCTGCAAGCAAAATTCAAGGATAAGGTAGCATTAATTGTCCTCAAAAATTAATTAGTCACAATTAAACCAAAATATGACAATTTTGCCCCTATAAAATAATAATTCAAAATAAAATAAAATAAATCAATTACGGCAAAAAGGGACCAATTAAGCTGACAAAACTCATATAAAAGATACCAAAATATATAAAAATAATTGAGTTTGTCAGAAGTTTTAACCCTACAAGTGGTTCATTATCATAGCAAAGACCATATTTTCATTATCACAGTATTATATAGACTACAAAGTAATCAAAATATACATTAGTGATGGGAACAAGCTTTGTTGCTGTACAAAATGTAATTTCATTTTCATTGCATTTGTCTCATAAGAGAAAATACCCCAAAAGAACGATAGTGAGAAGCTTTCGTGGATACATTATCCCTCCACAAACATATATATCCAAAATCTAAATTTGATTGGTGCATACCTCAGTCTTACTCTCCATTCCATCAGAAGTTGCCTCTAATTATCTCCTCCTATATGAATATTTTATTTTAGTAGTATCATCTTGGTTTAAAATTAAAATACCACTTAGTTGACGTCAATAATACACCTAAATAATACCACTATATATAAATACTCTATATATATATATTGATGGTGCATATTGATTGTCTAATTAAAAAAAAAAAGGAAATAATGCATGTACAATAGTTTTGAAAGGAAGCAAAACATATCACAGAATTAACATGAAAAGAATTTAAAAGCAATGCTAGCTGTGCAAAATTGTTATGTCTAAAAGCCGAGAAGAGTTGCATAATGTTGAAGTTATATGATTCATTCACTACATAATCAATCTGTCGGTGAAATATTTACTAACCTGTTTGGCAATATGATGAAACCACAGTTTTGGGATCCAAAGGTTTGGGTCCCAAATTTGCCAAATAGGGGGAGAAATTAACAAACCTCGGTTTTGGACTCAAAACCATGGTTTCAAAAGAAGTGAATCCATTCTGCTTCTGGCTAAAATTGGAGAGTATGATTGTGCCTATCAGAGTAGATCTCAATGATAATATGACTTTAACATTCCTCAATTATTTTTTTATAAACATATTCAATCTTATATTTTATAAATATATACACATATTAATTACTTATTAATTACATTATCTTATATATTATTAATTATGTTGGTAAAAATATATTATTAATAATTTTATTCCTTCAAATTAAAACATATTATAAAATCTATCTTTTATGTAGTTATCATATTAACTTATGCCTTTTTTAGTAATTTGCACATATAAACAGTGCTTCTGATAACAACTATCCAAACACTCTCATTTTATCAGAATCACTTTTTTACAAAATTTATTCTCCCAAGAATCTATGTCCCAGAAGCTATTCTCTAAACCATGGTTTGGTTTCATCCAAACACTCCTCAAGAGGAAAAGAAGTTAAGAAAGCACTTTTTGCAGTATTGTCAGGGGCCTTCGAAGATATACTTATGGCAGGATTTTTAAAAGTATGTGGCAAAAAAATATGACTTAAACACCCCTTAAAGTTTGATGTGTACTGACATATTATGATTAAATTTATTAAAATTCTTTTTCCCAACATTGTGATGAAAATATTTTGCGGGCGATATAACTAATTAAAAAATGTAAACAAAACAGGCAATCTTTAATTTTTACTTGAGGAGGTATGTTTTTGTCATCTTTAATACCTTGTTATGTATTTGGAAACCAACCAAACAGGTATAAATTTGAATATAGTGTTTTTTTGGTTAATTTTTATTGTTCATTCTTTCTAGATCGTCTCATTCTTTTTCTTTCTTTTTCCTTTTGCCGTAACTGATCTGCAGTCTGGACTCTGGTGCTTTAATGGGGTCTGAAAAAGTAGCCTAGAATAAATGGGTATAAGGATGAGAAGATATTCTTGTTGCTGAAAAAAAAAAAAGGAATATAGTATCTTTTGTCACAACAATATAAATAAAAACAGATTACGCACAGTTTTAGTATTATGATTGTAAACTAATATTATTTTTTAAAATATTAATTTCGATGTAGTCTGAATTTGCAATTGTTCAACGAGCGTATAATCTATTTTATTAAATTGAGCCTTCAATTTATTTTAATTAGGGAATTTTCAAAATGAAAATACATCCACAAAAATAAATTTATAATAACAGCTAAGTGTAAAATTGTACTTCAAAATACTTTAGAGTGTTGGAGTCTAGATGCACCTAAAAAATACTTTAAGGTGCTGGACAAACCACAAAATACTTTAGGATATTTGATACACCTTTATCCTATAAAAAATTAAGATCTCCAAGATGGATATATAAGTAACAGCTGAATTTCTTTAAGACGAGCCAAACAAAGATATCGACAAAACACTAAATCAAAATATATTCATGTTAATAACCCAACAAATAGTTGAGCATAAATGAAATCAGCACGGTAGACTATTCAAACATTAAAGTTTTTCCCAAAACAAGTTGATTAAATAAGCGAGCTAAGAAAATTACGCTAGTGATGAAGAAAAGTTTTGATTTTGTAAGTGGTCTGTTATTACATAATTAAGGATCATATTTTCATTATCATTTGTATTGTATAGGTGATAAAGTAACCCATAAAATTCGTTATTAGTAATGAGAAGAATGTAACTTTGTCGTCTCTTTAGAAAATATAATTCCACTTCTTGGCCACATTTTCATTTTCTTGGCATTATTTTATTTATGGTCAATCTTGTAGGCCATATATATAGATGATACCTCCAAAAGAACATTAATTACTATTGGGAAGAAGCATGCATCGACAAATTGTCCTTACCCTTCACAACATATCTATCAAAAGTCTCTTTAATTCATTGGATGGATGCATTGGTAAATGAACTGCTTGACTTGTAAGTCGACCTCAAACTCGGACTCCATTTTACACGAAAAAAAATTTCTTGATACCATTTTTTTGGGGAAAAATCCCATATAAATACCTATTGAATTCTAAAATTCCAAATAACTCACTCTAATTTCATAAAAGACAAATAACTCTGGAGGTATGCATCTGGGATTTGAAGTTTTTAACAAGTTACCTACATGCCCTTTCTTTCACTCCTTTTTTGTCAGATCAAAGAGAGTTCTCTCTCTCTCTCTTCAGATTCTTTTCTCTCTCCCTTACGATATTTCCAGCGCCCTTCTCTTCCAAAATGAGTACAGATCCTCACTTCCAAATCGTCCCTATCCGAACTTCCAACTCCGTTTCGCTTGTTTAGGGTTTCTTCAAACTTCCAACTTCTAAAATTATTTTAAATTACCTCTACGTTTCTCATGTTACCATTCTTCAATCATACAATGGGCTACTTCTCTATTTCTCTGGCTTCATCATACCACTTGAAGAACACATATATGTAATCTGGGCTTTCTCATTCCTCATTTGAATATATGTAAAGTAATTGTTGTCACAGGGCTACTGGTTTTTGGTAAATACCATCATTTTAATGGTCAATTCTATTACAAATGAAGTAAATCATGAAAATTATTGTTAAGAAGTTTATTATGACGTACTTTAGGTATACTTATCGATTATCTACTAATTTCTCAGAATATTTACCTCATTGTTTAATTCTCCCAAAAGGTTATACTTGGTGGAAATTGATCAAGTCAATAGTATGAAAGTGGTCAAAAGCATTTTTTAGGTTGTCAATTAGGTTACATGTCTAGTCAATTTGTCTAACTCAGCCCCCTCCAAAAAATTTGCACTAAGTCTAGAAATGACTAACAAATGTTGCAAAACGTGTTATGAAAATAGTCATATGCATTTCATAAGTTGCTAATCATGTTACACATTTAGTAAGATTGTCTGAAAATGACTAGTAATAAGTTGCAAAATGCATTATGGAGATAGTCAACTTCATTTTGCAAGTTGTCAATCACATTACATGTTTAGTATTGCCTAGAAATTGCTAATAATAGATTGCAAAGCGTGTTATGGAATAATCAAATCCATTTTCCAAGTTGTCAATCACATTCCATATTTAGTAAAATTATCTAGAAATGGTTAATAATAGGTTGCAAAATGTCATGAAAATGGACAAATTCATTTTACAAGTTATCGATCATGCTACATATTTAGTAAAATTGTTTAGAAATGGCTAATAACAGGTTGTGAAATATATTATGAAAATGGGTACTTTCATTTTGCAAGTGATCAGTTACATTACATGTTTAGTAATTTTGTTCAACTCAATCCCTTGAGTTTTGCCTGGTTTGTAAATGGCTAATAACAGGTTGTAAAACACATTATGAAAATGGTTAAATTCAATTTGAAAGTTGTAAATTACTTTACAAAACCTGTTGATGCTTTTCATTTTACTTTAATGGCAATTTAGTCTTTTTGCCAAACTTTGTAAATCCCAGATTCCTACATCATACCCATTAGGTCCTTTCACTTATTTACATGGCCTATTTGTCTTTTTAAATTTCAAAAGGTATTTTTGGGTCATTTCTCCTTTAGTTTACCCAAAGGAAAATACAACAATTGACTTCAAAAACACATGAATAGTTCATAATTTAATTTTTTTTCGAGATTTTATATATTGTATATGGCAAAAAAGAGCATGTATTTTTTTATGTATATTTTAAAAGACAGACTCTATGATGATACAATTTCTACACTAGAGACTTGAAGGGAACATTATGTGCAATTTTTTTAAAGCATTTTGAAATATTATATTGAAGGATAACATCCTAACAAAATTAAATTTGGTTTAGTTTATATGAATATAGGATGGCACATACGTTAAAGGAGTAAGGGGTTTGAATTTTATTGTTGAAATGAAAATCGTTCTAGCGGTTACTCTCCATTTGAATGGGAAGAAAGAAAGAAAATGGAAAGAGAGAAAATTGGGAGAAGAGAAAAATGAAGAGAAAATATTATCACCCCTCCTGTTTGGATGGATAAGAAAAAACACGAAGGAAAGAAAATGAGTAAATATATGAATGACTAAAATACTCTTACTCTTATATCAAAATGTATCATGATTAAAATCAAATTAAATATCATAATGAAAAACTATATTGACATTAACATCAATTATCATATTATTATATTTTAATATCAAATTATTTTGTGAAAAAAATATTTTTCTTCTACAAGAAAAAATAACATTGTGTAATGCTATAAAAACAACCAAAACAAGATCTAATAGAAACGAACGATGTTTTATTTTTCGTTGAAGCAGCATGTTTTAGTGATATTTGATTACCTTTTGTATTTGGAGACCAAACAAATGTATGTAAATTTTAATATATAAAATAATTTTTTTGGTTATATTTTATTGTTCATTCTTTAAATATCTTCTTTTCTTTTTTGAAAAACTGACCTAGCCTTACTAGAAGGGGTCTGAATAAGTCGTTGCCTCCGTCAAAAAGGGTCTTACGACAAGATATTTTTGTCATTAAAAAAGATAAAGCGCAAGATATTTTCTGTAAATTCTTTGCTTAAAAATTTCAATATTTTGATTCGAATTTCCATTTATATTATTGAACCATTAATTTAATATCAATATTGTAGCTGAATATTGGTTGGAATAAAATTGTAAAAGATGGACTTAAAATCGATCCATAAATATTACATATACATATCTAAAATATCTGTTAGTAACGCGCACACATATTATCACCGTGTGTTTTTAAAATTCCAAAAGCATATACATTTTGAACTCAAAAAAAGTAGCATTTTTGTAGGGAAAAATGTGTTCACAACTATTATTATTATACTACTACTACTAGCACCACCACCACTAGCACTAGTACCAACACTTTCACCACTACCACCACTACAATCACTACTACCACTAGCACCATCACTACCACCATTACCACCACTACTACTACTACCACCACTACAACCACTACTACTACTACCACCACTACAACCACTAGCACTAGCACCACCATTATCACGACTACCACGACTATAACCACTACCGCCATCACTACCACCACAACCACCACCACCACCACTATTACTATTATTACTATTATTACTACTACTATTATTACTACTACTATTGTTGCTGTTGCTAGTGCGATGTTGAGAATTTTGAAGTAGTATTGTAACTACTCGTAAAAATGTCTTCCCAATAAATAATGGCGATTGTTATTTGTTATCAATGAAAAATTAGGCATAAATTTCATGTAAGAAAATCAGGCAAAAAAATTGATATTTACAAGGTAAAATTTCACATTTATAAGTAAATCAATTTGTAAAATGTAAAATTTGTAAAGAAAAAGTTGAATTTCTTAAGGCCTCTATATATTTAATTTTCTAATGTGGTTCATGTGAATAATTTTCCATTTAATCAAACAAACTGCATCTTTGAAGAACCACAACCCAAACTACAGAGATTTGCAATCGAAAACTTAAAAGTCCCCTTATCAAAAGAAGTAATAAGTAAATTGCAATACCCCTGAACAAAAATAAAGATATTAATTGAAAAATTGAAATAAAGGACCTAAAGGGAGTGATATTTATCAAGGAGGATGTTAAAAATTATAATTATTTAGAAAGACTAAAAATTAAAATAAAGACCTCCCAATATGCGAAATTGCTAAATGGGTTCCTCAATATGAAAAATGGCTTCAGGAGACCCGGTCCTATATTGCAAATATAAAATGATGGTGAAATGTCCAAAATGCCCTTCTTCTTTTTTTCTCTCTCTTTCTTCCTCTCCAATTCTCCTTCCCTTTCCTTCTTCTTTTCCTCTCTCTCTTCGTCCTTCTCTTTGCTAGTGGCTTTACCTTCACTGTTCGATGTAATAACACCAGCTTTGACAGGTTTATAGTACTTGGAATTGTGATGGTGCATTAGGGCAGGATTGGAAGAGGGTTTTAAGGATTATGGAGGAGGTTTTTGGGATTTAAGAGATCTACAAGGAGTTGGGAATTGGGATCAGAGGAGGAGTGGTGGTGTTTACGGTGGGGTTAGAAGGTGGTGACATCAACAGTAAGGATGAGAAGGGGTTGGCAAGTAGTAATGTGACAATCATCATGAAAGCTTTGGAAAAGGTGGAGTTTAATGTAAGTTCCTTATAAATATTGAAGCTGCCACTGAAACGGATAGGAATTTTGAGCTTGCTGTTACTACTTGGTATTCGAAGAGGTTGTTAGTTTTAATTTTCATATGTAAATGATTGGGCTATGGTATAAAATTATATTGAATGCAAACGTGATTTTCCTATCTTTTGCTGGTAGCTTCATAATATATTTCAAACATGATTTTCTACCACTCTTTTGAATTCAAATGGCTAATTGCAGAAATTGGTTGCTGTTATTTTAACACAGAATCTTAAATTCCTATGAATTGCTTATTAGAAGTTGTCATTCGTCTGACTAAACTTGTCATTCATTTTACTGAACTTATCATGAATTGCTTATAGGAACTTGTTATTTGTTAAAGAAATCTGAAAATTCTGTTATTTTAACACAGAAACTTAAATTCCTATGAATTGCTTATCAAAAGTTGTCACGTCTTGCCAAACTTGTCATTCGCCAAGGAATTGTGAAAATTCTGTCATTTTAACACAGAAACTTAAATTTCTATGAATTGCTTATCAGAAGTTGTCATTTGTCTCAGTAAACTTGTCATTTGTTTTACTGAACTTGTCATTAATTGCTTATTAAAACTTGTCATTGGCTAAAGAAATATGAAAATTCTGTCATTTTAACATAGGAACTTAAATTCCCATGAATTACTTATTAGAAGTTGTCATTCACCTTGTTAAACTTGTCATTCGCCGAGGAATTATGCAACTTGTCATTTTAACATAGAATCTTAAAATCCTATGAATTGCTTATCAGAAATTGTCATTCGCCTTACTAAAATTGTCATTGCCTTACTGAACTTATCATGAATTGCTTATAAAAACTTGTTATCTGCTAAAGAAATCTGAAATTATGTCATTTTAACATAGAAACTAAAATTCTTATGAATTACTTATTAAAAGTTGTCATTCGTCTTACTAAACTTGTCATTCACCAAGGAATTGTGCAAATTGTCATTGTAACACAGAATCTTAAATTTCTATGAACTACTTATTAAAAGTTGTCATTCGTCTTACTAAACTTGTCATTCACCAAGGAATTGTGCAAATTGTCATTGTAACACAGAATCTTAAATTTCTATGAACTACTTATCAGAAGCTATCATTCGCCATACTAAACTTGTCATTCACCTTACTAAACTTATCATAAATTGCTTATCAAAACTTGTCATCCACTAAAGAAATCTAAAAATTATATCATTTGAACACAAAAACTTAAATTTCTATGAATTGCTTATTAGAAGTTGTCATTCGCTTTACTAAACTTGTCATTCATCTCACTAAACTTGTCATGAATTTTAGTTTTTGATCAGCATGAAGTTGGTCTTTCAAGCCTAAGTGGAGATTTTGTTCTATAAGTCATAGATATATTATATCAGCATAAGATGAGGTTGTGAAATAAAGAGAGATTGTGGAGAATGAGAGCTTTTATATGAAGAGTACTATATCAGCATGGACATTTTGTGTGATTTTGCCTACCAAAAAAAAAAAGATAACAGATTTTTCAGAAATGACTATTTCTATTTTACATTTTGCCAATTATATTGAAGCTTTTTCCTACTATTATTTCGAAAACTTGCAAAGAATGTCATGGTCTGAAAAGGGAAGAGATGCTCAACATGTTTCGATGCATGGTTTGTAAGATGGACAACTAGAGAAATGCTTTAATTCTTATAGTATTCATAATTTGTAAATAGCACAATTTATTATTACAAACTTTATTGCGTAAATTTATATATATTTTTTGGACAACTGTGAATATTAATATATTAAATTATAGGAAGCAAACATGAGATCGAAAGCTATGATAGAGTCAGTATTTCGAGTCTTTGTTGAAACGTTGTGTCGATAATGTTTCTTCTTACTAATCTAGAAATTAGAGATTAGAAAAATTGATTGCGAACAATAAATTCACATAACTAAATTTAATTATGAAGTTACTTTTTTTAAAATAAAAATAACTCATTCATTCTCCTCAAAAGTATAGGCACATGCAATGACTTTTCAAACAATAAATTATATCAAAAAAAAAATGATGCAATGAAAAAGAAAGAAAATTAAGTTAGTGATGAGGAGAAACTTCAACCCTACAAGTGGTTTGTTATCACATTAAGGACAACATTTTTATTACTACGACGTTGTATAGGTCATAGAGTAGCCCAAAATATACATTAGTGATAAGAATGAGTTTTGTTACTTTGTAAAATGTAATTTAATTTCACTTCTTAGTACGTAAGAGAGAATACCGCAAAACTATGTTAGGAAGAAGAAGTTTGCGTGGATACATTGTTCCTTCACTTATATGAAGAGTACTATGTTAGCACTACATGTTTTGCAGAAAATTAAATATGAAATCTCCACGGTTAACATCTTTTCATTTCTCCCATTTTTTCAGCAGACCAAAAGAAATTTTCCTCCCTGTCTTTTAATAATTAGACAGACAAAAATGCTGGTTTCTCTTTTCATCACACGTCCTCTCTCCCTCCGTTGCCAAGAAAAGGTAAGGCATGTAAACACAATGCCATGGCCAAATTGCAAAAAGGCATCTCTCATGATAATATTTAAGTTTGGCTAAAAGGCAGATTAATTATTGGCATAGGGACTTGAGAAATTTTTTTCATTTTGAAAATAATGTCTTAACTTTAAAAAGTTTAAAATTTAATTTAACAACATAAATTATAGACATTATACAGTTTTTATTTGGCCAGCACATAAAGATATCTGTTTTATATATTTGATATTTTATGCATTTATAAAAATACCCAAAGTCTTTAAACTGTAATCTCTCTCTCTCTTTGAGCGCATTTTGAATATTTGCATGGTTTTTTTAATATTATTAATAGATGAACATGTAACCATAAATTGAATTTATTGATACTTTGATTTATAAATTGTAGGGAGGGGCGTGAACTAATGATACGTTTGGCCAGCTAAAAATAGATATATAAATAGATTATGCTGATTTTTAAAAAAATCTCAAAACAAATAGAACAATATTTCTATAAACTCAATAACTGAATAATTATTTTTTTTAATGAAAAGGACTCATTCACCCATCCACCTCAAAAGAGTAGGCACATAGCATGATAAACTTTTCAAATGTTAAGCCGATGCAATGAAAGTGAAAGAAAATTAAGTTACTAATGAGGAGAATTTTTTACCCTACAAGTGGGGGTATTATAATATCAAAAACCATGTTTTTATTATCATCATATTGTAAGGCCTCAAAGTAATCCCAAAATATATGTTAGTGATGAGAACAAGCTTTTTTATTCTATGAAGTGTAATTTCAATTATTAGACCACACATTTTCTTTTTCATTGCATTAGTCTTAATTTGATAGGAAATTATCATTTGATAAAAAATTTGCGAGTATAGCAAATAATAAAAATCTTAGTTTAAAAAATATTACTAGTGTGTGTGTGTGTGTATATATATTAATGGTCGAGTGTTCGAACACTAAGTTATCCCCAAAAAGAAGTTGATGTAACAAAAGAGGAAGAAAATTACATTCATGATGAAGAGAAATTTTGACTCTACAAATAATATGTTATTATATCAAGGACCATATTTTTATTATGACTATATTGTATAACCCATAAAGTAACCCAAAATATACGTTAGTGATAAGAAAGATTCTTTGTCACTTTATGAAATGAAATTTCTCTTCTTGGTCCACATTTTCATTTTCATTGATTCAGTCTAATTTGAGAAAGTAACTCAAAAAGTCTTTAGTTTTAATTTGATTGTATGTATTACATTTCAAAAAGATACATCTAAATAATACCACTTGTGTGTGTGTGTGTGTGTGTGTGTGTGTGTGTCTGTGTCTATATATGTAATATTTTGGTGTATATTGATAGTCTAGTTAAAAAGAAGAAATGTCTATACAATAAATTTCAAAGGAAGTAACACATAATCACGTTGTTTACGTGAAAAGAACTAAAAGCAACGCGGTGTACAATTCTTACGTCTAAAAGCAGAAGGTTGAATAATATTAACGTTATAAGATACATTCACTACACAATCAATCTATAATATAAATATTTACTAAATGGAAAAAGGTTAAGAATAAGCATTTTTTAAAGTACAGCTTTTTCTCTGCATATTTCACGGCGCAGAATCATCAATCTAATAATCCATTCTTAAGCTGGATACTAACAGGAATTACCTTATGCAATTTTAAAGAAAAAAATTTGAAAAATTATATTGAAGGAAAAGATCGATCCTAACAGAATTAAGGTTGGTTTATTTTGAGAATATGACTTAATATGTACCAAAATGAATTCCAAGTTTTTTGCTGATGTTTCGAACAAAGTTATGATTTAAACATGCTTTGAAATTTGAGACGTAATCTATTACTAAACTTTGTTTAGTGATGTAAGCAAAATTCTAAAAATCCAGAAATTAGTGTTTTTCAATTTAGGCACCTAATACTTCAAAATAACGGAGAAGGAAGTATACCGAAATTGAAATTTTAAATTTCAAAGGAAATGACATAAATGTCCCCTTATTAATCTAGGAGCAGACTTTCATTGTTGAAAAGAAGCTTGCGTGGATATATTGTTCCCTCAATAGTATATATGCATTTAGTTTATTTATATATTTATTTTTAATTTTTGGGTAAGACAATTATTCCTTTTTTAAAATCACCATGTATGAAATCTAAATTTGAGAGTAAAGAAAATAGTAAAAAGGTTAGTATAAAAAATACTACTGGTGTGTGTGTATTAATGGTTAACCATGCAAACATTAAGTTGTCCTTAAAAAAAGTTGATGCAACGAAAGAGAAAGAAATTTACATTAGTGATGAAGAAAAAATTTAACCATACAAACAGTCTATTATCACATTATGAACCGTATTTTTATTATCACTTTATTGTATAGATTATAAAGTAATCCAAAATATACGTTTATGATGAGAATGATTCTTCATTACTTTATGAAGTGTGATTGGACCACATTTTCATTTTCTTCAATTGCCCATAACAAAATTCCCACATCTCAAGTGTCAATAACGTATTATTGGCTAAAAAACAGGGGGAATATTAATATTCGGTTATCATCTATTTTCAATATTTTTGAATTTAATCTGTACTTGATAAAAATTCTACAAATTAATCATATCTACGTTTTTATGTAATAATCATATATACTAATGTTCACTCAAATTCCTCCCTAAGATTCGACAGTCCATGCGTTTTAATGAGTTGTGCCTCCCATATCCTTAATATTCATTTGTGCGTCTCTCATTCGTTCTTTTCATCAAAGAAGCAAATTTGATATACGATTTTAATTTTTCCTTTTCTATAACAATAAAATTAGAAGGGGTCAAATTAATGCAAAAGCTTGTTTTTTAAACTTACAAAATAAATTAGTTTCAGTTTGTTTAAAATTTTCATAATAAGTTATGGATGTTGAGATATTTTATGGAAGATAAAAATTATTTTTAATTAAGATCATAAAAATAATTTTTATCCTTTCCAGCGTCTATATGTTTTCTTCATTTCCTTATTTTTAGAAGCTACTTAAACTAATTTTTAAAATTATTAAAACTATCACTTTTTTTATTATATTACATTTAATAGTAACTGTCAAATAATATTTTCAACACAAAACTGCCAAATTATTAAAATGCGGTTTGAGAAATGTAAGGGGTGTGATTAGGGGCATTTTAGTATTTGTATATTTATATTCTGTTTTTCAGTCTTTCTAAATAATTATAATTTTTAAGATTCTTTTCAATAAGTCTAAAATACAAAAGCCTCCTCTAAACTTTGAGTCAGTTACGTATAACCTCCCTTATTTTTAAAAGTTCAAATGTTTCATGTTTTAATTATTAACCCCCTGCCGTTAAATTTACTATTAAAGTTAACGGTCTTTTTCATGTCAACCTTTTTATATTCTTTATTATATGTCATGTCGTTTGACTAATAACACTTACAATTTAAACAAATAGTTTTAATTTTTTCAAATACTTAAAATGAAATAATTAATTACTTTAAACGTATAAAATATTTAAATATTAAATATTATTTACAATATTTATTTGATTGGGAGCTTTTTAAATAAAAATCATAAATTACTTAAAATTATATGTCAAATGACATGTGTTATTTTTTAAATGGCAAGATATATAATACATAATATAAAAATAATTATTATTGTTTTAAATTATCATGGCTCAAATTTAGTAGTTTGATTTTATTTTTAAAAACAATTAATATTTTATTCCTTATTTTATAGAATATGAAATCTAGACCGTTCAGATTGTCATCTTATGGTTGAGATGGGAAGTAAAGAGAATGTAGGGAAAAGGAAGTGGAGAGACCCTACTCCTGTAGTTGATGACCTTATTCAAATAATGTTCTGCCCATATAAACTTGGGGAAAGGGCCCTTTTCACTTCCTTCCCTCTTCGTTTCCATCCACTTTCCATCTCAATTATTAAAATTGTAAATTAAATGATCCAGATTTTATATTTTATAAATTTACGAACAAGATATTTTTATTGTTTTTTTAAATCGTCATTGCTAAAATTTACTAGTTTTAATTTTATTTATTTATTAAAAGAATTTAAAATTTTATCTATAGTTTTACAAAATATAAAATCTAGATTGTTAAAATTTTAATCTTATAGTTGAGATGGGAAGTAGAGGGAAATAGAGGGAGAGGGAAGTGGAGAGACGCCTCTCCCTACAAACGTATATTTGTTTTTATCGTTTCCCTTAAAGTTTTAATTTATTTTTTATTGTTTAAAATCAAATAATGTTATTCTCTTAATTTTCAAATGTTATCTTTATATTCCATAGCTTTCCGAATTTGATATATATCCAATCAAATCTTATAAGAGCTACGGTCCATAGCATGAGTTAACGGCAATAAATATATGAATGATATTGAAACTTGTATGACTTATTCAGTTCGAAAATTTTGGTAAACAGATTATATAGCTTAGAAAAACACGTATTTAGTTTAGTTTAGTTTAATTGATTTATGCTGTAGAATTAAATATGAGAAAGAAATTATATCTCATATAGTTTAAAAGTAATTTAATAAGACTAATTTTAATTATGAAATTATTTTCTTTTTAAGAAAAGGACTGATACACTCATCTCAAACATACAAATACATGACAAGGTAGACTTTTCAAATACTAAGTTGTCCACAAAAGAAGTTGACATAATGAAAGAGAAAGAAAAATAAGTGAGTGATGAGGAGAAATTTTGTCCCAAGAAGTAGCCCGCTATCACATCAAAGACAATATTTTTATTATCATTGCATTGTGTAAGTCACAGAGTAATTCCATAAATTACGTTGGTGATGAGAGCAGGCTTGTGTGGATACGTTTATCCTTCATTATTGGATGTATTACATCTTTCCACCTCCCATTTGCTGGTACATGGCGTGCTTGACTTGGGAGTATGCCGTAAAGTCTCATTCTATTATTTCATAGAAAACGGCTTCTAAATATCTATTATTTCTTCTTACATGAATATTTTATTTTGATAATATCATATTGGTGATGTATATTTTAATGATGCATATCGAAAGTCTAGCTAGAAAGAAGAAATGGAAGTACAATTGTAGATTTAAAAGGAAGCAAAACATATCACACAATTAAAATGGAATGAATTAAAGGTAATGCTAGCCGTGCATAATTGTGTCGTCTAAAAGCAGGGAAGAGTTGCATAATATTAATATTATATGATCCATTCACTCCACAATCAATCCATAAGTTAAATACACGTTAGTGAGGAGAATAAATCTCTGTTGCTTTATGAATTGTAATTTCTCTTCTTGGACCACATTTCCATTTTCATTGACTTAGTCTGATATGAGAAAGTACCCAGAAAGAACGTTGGTAAAAGGAAACATACACTGCAAAGGTCTTTAGTACCTTAATTTGATTTTATTTGTCTGTTTACTCCAATAACTTTAATTTATTTTTTGTTGGCAGAAAAAACTTCAATTTATTTTGAAGTCAGAAAGAAGTAACATTTTTTAGAACTATCACATCATACATATTCACCTATATAAAATGGTCGCATTAATTCAACCAAAAAACTTGACCAAAAAAATTCAACCAAAAAACGATTCCATTAACTATCTTAATATATTATTTAATTTATGGGTAAGCTAATTTGCAGATCCTTCTAGTTTACTTTGATTTTGAATCAAGTCCTTATAATTTTTTTTTATTGGGTCCTTATACTTTTTGCTGTTTGATGAGTTAATCCCTAACGTTAAAAACTGTTAAATATGTACTAACAGTGTTAAAATCTTCCGTTTGGAAGCCAAAATAAACAGTTCTTGGCTGTAAAGCAAATTCCTGCAAAGATTACGGAAGAAATTAATTCAGTAGTGTCGGCTTACGGATCATCGGATTGGTGTGATAAAAAAGGTTATGCGATCTGCATGGTAAACAACGTCTGAATAAGATATGATAAGTGCCTTGAAATATTAATAAAACAGGGGCTAAGCTGTGAAAGTAATTAGATATTGCTGCAACATACTCATCGGTTATTTCAGATTAATTTACTAAAAGTACAGAAACAAACCATGCTGGTTAATAACTTTGCCCACTAGTGAAGGAAAAGTCATAAATGGTTAAATTGTAGTAGTAATCATGGCAGTGAACCGTTTAGATTTTTCTTCCTAATCTTCAAAAAAGTAAAAAGTAAGGACAGGGGGAAATTGACGAGCTTCTCCTTCCTTCCATTGTTTGCAGGTCTTTATTTTCTTTCGCTGTCTTACTTCTTCTATAATCTATCTCTCACTGAGATAAATTGGAGTGAAACCAAGCCTCTGTTTTAGTTATAGAAAAAAGAGATAATTTGAGTCCCTTTTTTGTAACAATCTGTTTTACGGCCAAGAATGGTTTATTCTGGCTTCCTAACGGAAAATTTTAACACTGTCAGCACACATTTAGCATTTTGTAACGTTAGGGATTAACTCGTATAACAGCAAAAAATATAAGGATCCAATAATATATATATATATATATATATAAGGACTTGATTAAAAATTAAAACAAACTATAAGGACTTGATCAAAGACAAATCCCTATATTCTAACCAAATAGATCTAGAATCAGGAATCACAATTCAGTAAACTTTTTCTCTTTAAAAAGGTAAGATTTACAAAATGGATATATATATTCTCCTCCAACCCTAAATCTAGTATTAGGGTCTTATATTTAGGACCGGAGGAATAATAGTGAAATAGCCTTCCTAAATAAACAGAAGGTTGAATAATATTAACGTTATAAGATACATTCACTACACAAACAATCTATAATATAAATATTTACTAAAAGGAAAAAGGTTAAGAACAAGCATTTTTTAAAGTACAGTTTTTTGTCTGATATTTCAAGGAGCAGAAGCATCAATCTAATAATCCATTCTTAAGCTCGATACTAATAGGAATTACCTTATGCAATTTTAAAGAAAAAAATTTGAAAAATTATATTGAAGGATAAGATCGATCCTAACAGAATTAAGGTTGGTTTATTTTGAGAATATGACTTAATATGTACCCAAATGAATTCCAAGTTTTTGGCTGATGTTCGAACAAAGTTATGACTTAGACATGCTTTGAAATTTGAGACGTATTCTAGTAGTAAACTTTGTTTAGTGATGTAAGCAAAATTCTAGGAAAAAAAAATCCTGAAATTAGTATTTTTCAATTTAGGCACCTAATACTTTAAAATGATAGAGAAGAAAGTAAACCGCAATTAAAATTTTAAAATTCAAAAGAAATGACATAAATGTCCCTTTATTAATCTGGGAGCACACTTTCATTGCTGAAAAGAAGCTTGCGTGGATATATTGTTCCTTCAACAGTATTTATGCATTTAGTTTATTTATATAATTATTTTTAATTTTTGCGTAAGACAATTATTCCTTTCTTAAAACCACCATGTATGAAATCTAAATTTGAGAGTAAAGAAAATAGTAAAAATGTTAGTACAAAAAATATTACTGGTGTGTGTATTAATGGTTAACCATGCAAACATTAAGTTGTCCTTAAAAAAAGTTGATGCAACGAAAGAGAAAGAAATTTACATTAGTGATGAAGAAAAAATTTAACCATACAAAACAGTCCGTTATCACATTATGAACCATATTTTTATTATCATTTTAATGTATAGATTACAAAGTAACCCAAAATATACGTTTATGATGAGAATGATTTTTCATTACTTTATGAAATGTGATGGACCACATTTTCATTTTCTTCAATTGCCCATAACAAAATTTCCACATCTCAAGTTTTGATAAGGGATTATTGGCTAAAAAACAGGGGGAATATTAATATTCGGTTATCATCTACTTTCAATATTTTAAAATTTAATCTATACTTTATAAAAATTCTACAAATTAATCATATATACGTTTTTGTGTAATAATCATATATACTAATGTTCACTCAAATTCCATCCCTAGGATTCGACCGTCCATGCGTTTTAATGAGTTGTGCCTCCCACATCCTTAATATTCATGTGCGTGTCTCTCATTCGTTCTTTTCTTTAAAGAAGCAAATTTTATTTTTCCTTTTTTATGACAATAAAATTAGAAGGAGTCAAATTAATGCAAAAGCTTGTTTTTTAAACTTACAAAATAAATTAGTTTAAGTTTGTTTAAAATTTTCCTAATAAGTTATGGATGTTGAGATATTTTATGGAAAATAAAAATCATTTTAATTAAGATCATAAAAATAATTTTTATCTTTTGCAGCGTCTATATGTTTTCATCATTTCCTTATTTTCAGGAACTACTCAAACTAATTTTTAAAATAATTAAAACTATCACTTTTTTTATTATTACATTTAACAGTAAATGTCAAATAATGTTTTCAATACGAAACTGTCAAATTATTAAAATGCGGCTTGAGAAATGTAAGGGATGTGATTAGGGGCATTTTAGTATTTGTATATTTATATTCTGTTTTTTTAGTCTTTCTAAATAATTATAATTTTTAAGATCCTTTTCAATAAGTGTAAAATACAAAAGTCTCCTCAAAACTTTGAGTCAGTTACGTATAACCTCCCTTATTTTTAAAAGTTTAAATTAAAGACTATAATGTTTCATGTTTCAATTGTTAACCCCCTGCCGTTAAATTTAATATCAAAGTTAACGGTGCTTTTCATATAAACCTTTTTATGTTCTTTATTATATGTCATGTCTTTTGAATAATAACACTTACAATTTAAACAGACAGTTTTAATTTTTTCAAATACTTAAAATGAAGTACTTAATTACTTTAAACGTATAAAATATTTAAATATTAAATATTATTTACAATATTTATTTGATTGGGTGCTTTTAAAATAAAAATTATAAATTACTTAAAATTATATGTCAAATGACAAGTGTTATCTTTTAAATGACAAGATATATAATACATAATATAAAAATAATTATTATTGTTTTAAATTATCATGGCTCAAATTTAGTAGTTTCATTTTATTTTTTAAAAAAATTAATATTTTATTCTTCATTTTATAGAATATGAAATCTAGACCCTTCTCCCATAGTTGATGACTTTATTCAAATAACACGCTTAGTTTTTTGTTAAATGAGACATGTTATTCTGCCCATATAAACTTGGGGAAAGGGGCCTCTTCACTTCCTTCTCTCTCCATGTCCATCCACTTTCCATCTCAATTATTAAAACTGTAAATTAAACGATCCAGATTTTATATTTTATAAATTTATAAATAAGATATTTTTTATTGCTGTTTTAAATCATCGTTGCTAAAATTTACTAGTTTTAATTTTTTTTATTTATTAAACCAATTTAAAATTTTATCTATAATTTTATAAAATATAAAATCTAGATTGTTAAAATTGTAATCTTCTAGCTGGGATGGGAAGTAGAGGGAAATAGAGGGAGAGAGAAGCGGAGACGCCTCTCCCTACAAACGTATATTTGTTTCTATTGTTTCCCTTAAAGTTCTAATTTATTTTTTATTTTTTTTAAGATCAAATAATGTTATTCTCTTAATTTTCAAATGATATCTTTATCTTCTGTAGCTTTCCGAATTTGATATATATCGAATCAAATTTTATAAGAGCTACGGTCCATGACTTGAGTTAACGGCAATAAATATATGAACGATATTGAAACTTGTATGACTTATTCAGTTCGAAAATTTGAAAATTTTGGTAGAACAAATAATATAGCTTAGAAAAACACGTATTTAGTTTAGTTTAGTTTAATTGATTTATACTGTAGAATCAAATATGTGAAAGAAATTATATCTCATAAAGTTTAAAAGTAAGTTAATATGACTAATTTTAATTATGAAATTATTTTCTTTTTAAGAAAAGGACTGATCCACTCATCTCAAATACACAAACACATGGTAAGGTAGAGTTTTGAAATATTAAGTTGTCCCCAAAAGAAGTTGATGTAATGAAAGAGAAAGAAAATTATGTGACTGATGAGGAGAAGCTTTGTCCCAACAAATAGTCTCCCACATCAAAGGCCATATTTTTATTATCACTGTATTGTATAAGCTACAGAGTAATCCCATAAACTACTTTAGTGATGAGAGCAGGCTTGTGTGGATACATTAGTCCTTCATTATTGTATGTATTACATCTTTCCACCTCCCATTTGCTGGTACATGGCGTGCTTGACTTGGGAGTATGCCTTAAAGTCTCATTCTATTATATCATAAGAACTGCTTCTAAATATCTATTATTTCCTCTTACATGAATAACTTACTTTGATAATATCATATTGGTGACGTATATTTTAATGATGCATATCGAAAGTCTAGCTTCAAAGAAGAAATTGAAGTACAGTCGTAGATTCAAAAGATAGCAAAACATATCACAATGTTAAAATGGAATTTGACACCTTGTTATGTATTTGGAAATAAACCAAACAGGTATGAATTTGAATCAAGTGTTTTCTCTTTGTCAACTTTTAGTGTTCATTCTTTAAACATTGTCCTGTTCTTTTTGCCCCCCTTTTCTGTTGTGAAACTTATCTAGTATGTTCTTAAAATACTCTTCTGGTCCTAAATATAGATCTTATTTTGTAGTGTAACCTATTTTGTAGTGTAAATAACACTACAAAATAGGATCTATATTTAGGACCGGAGGAGTGTATATATATATATTTTAAAAAATTTCATTTCATTTTATTTGTCTGTTTATAATATTTTTCCTATTATATCCTTATTTACTCCAATAACTTTAATTTACTTTTTGTTGGCAAAAAAAAAAAGCTTTAATCTATTTTGTATATCTAAAGTAGCATTTTTTTCAGAACTATCGTACAAATTCACCTATAAAATGAAGTTGATGCGATGAAAGAGAAAGAAAGTTACATTAGTGATGATGAGAAATTTTGACACCACAAGTAGTTTGTTATTCAGATTATATTTTCATTATCATTATATTATATAGGTCATAAAGTAATCCAAAATATACGTTAGTGAGGAGAATAATTCTTTGTCATTTTATGAATTGTAATTTCTCTTCATGGGCCACATTTTCATTTTCATTGATTTAGTCTAATATGAGAAAGTATCCCAGAAGAATGTTGGTCAAAGGAAGCATACACTGCAAAGGTCTTTAGTACCTTAATTTGATTGGATCTATTACAATCTTTCTTTTCTCCCATTTGCAGATACATATGCATGGTGTGCTTGACTTGGCAGCAGACTTCGAAGTCATCACACTTCATTTCATGAGAAACTGCTTCTAAATATTTCCTCTTACATAAATGTTTTATTTTGGTAATAATTAATCTTGGTTCAGAGAAAATTACTACTTAAAAATAATATAAAGAATACCGCTTCACACACACACATATATAAATAATATTGTGATGAATTATACTGATAGTCTACTTAGAAAGAAGAAATTTATATACAATAAATTTAAAAGGAAGTAAAACATAATCATGTCATTTACATGAAAAGAATTAAGAGCAACGCAGTGCATAATTCTTATGTCTAAAAGCAGAAGAGTTGCATAATATTAATTTATATAATACGTTACCGCACAATCAATGTATAATATCCTAAAACATATATTTAGTCATTTTACTTTATAGAGAATTTTAGTTCAGTCCTTCAACTTTAAAAAGTATACTTTTAGTCCTTTAATTCCAAAATTATTAACAAAAATAATGACATTGAGATCTTAAATTTTGATAAAACATTCTCAAATACTAATATATTAAGTTTAATTTTCAAAACAATTAGGATTGTTACAAAAAATTATCATTTAAACTTAACAATTTTAGGGTTAAAAGACCAACTGTATCCTTTTTAAAGTTAAGGGATCAAATTAAAACCTTATGTAAAATTAAAAGAACAAAGATATACTTTAGCCATCTATAATATAATTATATGCTAAATGGAAAAAAAAAATTCGTTTCATTTTATTTGTCTGTTTACTCCAATAACTTCAATTTAATTTTTGTTGGCAGAAAAAACTTTAATTTATTTTGAAGTCAGAAAGAAGTAACATTTTTTAGAACCATCGTATCATACATATTCAGCTACAAAATGGTTGCATCAATTCAACCAAAAAACGATTCCATTAACTATCTTAATATATTATTTAACTTATTTATCATCAAACAAAGACTTAGATATCAGATAAACCCCCTTATTCTATCAAAATAGATCTAGAATCAGGAATCGCAATTCAGTAATTTTTCTACTCTTTAAAAAGGTAGGATTTTCAAAATGGACATATAAATAATAGCACAACTTTCTTGAGATTGGTCAAACAAAAATTGGCAAAACACTAAATCAGAATATATTTCGATTAACAACCAAACAAAAAGTTGAGCATTAATTATAGTTGGTCATGGTAGATAGCGAGAATACGCTTTATTTTAGAAAATTAAATTATATAAAATTAATAATCTTAAAAAAGCATCCTGAAGTAAACATTTAATTATAGATTAATCAAATAAATAAGATCATTTGTTAAATTGTTTCAATCTTTATGTGACATGTTTCTCATGACAGAGTGGTGTCGTAAGTAGCACTTTTACCCTTCTTCATTAATTTATGCTCAAGTTAATTATCTAAGATTTCTAATGACCAACCACCGGCCTCTTGGCCCAGTGGTGTGGGTGTGTGCGTGGGTGTGTGAGTAACGCGGGTTCGATCCCGCTCCCATGTAACTCAAAAAGATTTCTAATGACCAAGGGGCCATGTAATATTTTACATATTTCACAAAAAATGTTACAAAAAGTTTTTTTCCTCCACATATTCCGTAAATCATGTTATTTTCATAATTCAAGAAGATAATACATTACTTATTTTCTATTTCATTGCTTATTAATGCACTCATCATTGTTCAAACAATGTTTATTTAAAGGGCACTAATCATTAGTAGACTTTTCACACATTAAAGCTGTTCTCAAAATAAAGTTGATGCAATAAATGAGCTAAGGAAAATACGTTTGTTTGTGATTATTAAAAGTTTGATCCTAAAATCCCTTATCACACATCAGGGATCCTTGTCTTTTATATTGTATAACTCATAAAGTAACCCCTTACAATACATTAGTGATTAGAAGAACGTAATACTTTGTCTCTTGAAAAAGTACAATTTCGCTCTTTGGGCGACGTTTTCATTTTCATTACATGGTTTTATTTATGGTCAGTCTTGCAGGCCATATACAGAAAGCATAACTCCAAAAGAACGTTATAAATGGGAAGAAGCATGTGTACGTGGATTGTCCCTACTCTTCACAATAATGGGATGTATTAAACATTAAGGACGTTATTTATGTAAAATCATTTTAGTTTACCCAGACGAAAATACCACAATTGACTTAAAAATACATGTAAATAATGCAGCTTTTAATTTTTAACAGATTTTATATATTGTATGTGGCAAGAAGAGTATTTATTTTTGTATGAATATATAAAGAGACTCAAACACATAACCCACTTTCTACGCCAGAGAGACCTGAAGAGATCATTATTATTGCAATTTTTTTAAAGCATTTCGTGAGGATAATGATTATAAATAAAAATCTTAGCAAAACCTACAATGTTCTATTTTTTCGTTGAAGCAGTATGTTTTTGTAAAATTAAGATTTAAAATCCATTATTTCAACTTGCCTCGAAATATAGAATGCCTCGACTAGGCTTAAAAAGTCTTATATTTAAAAGGGTTTGGTTTGAAATTTATTGGATCCAAATTTAAGTAAACGCCCCAACATAAGTTTAATATTAACACAGCGGTAAATAGTGCAACTTTCTATAAATTGTTATAAAAGAGCTCCTTTCATGTCCCTTAGCGACAAAAATTCAATTGAAAAATAATTTCAAAAAGTGGAAAATATATTTTAACATTGACGGCCCTCTAGTTTCAAATAAGAACTAAAAAGTTATGAAGCTTAAAAAAAATAATTTCAAACAACTCCATATGATTAATTTCGATTATGATTCATTTTTTTCTTTAATAAAAAGCTTAATCCTAAGATGTCAATTATGTGTGACTTTGGCTTAACTATGAGGTCTCCCGTTTGAATCCGTAAATATAAAGATAACAAACTGTAGAAAAATCCACTTATTTCTATTTTACCTTTTGCAAAGGATGTTGATGGCTTTAAGAAGAAGAGCTGCTGAACACGTTTTAATGCATGGTTTGTAAAATGGTGTCAGCTAGGAAAGCTTTAATGGTCATACAATTTATAATTTGTAAATAAAACGATTTATTTATTACAAAGTTTACTCCATACATCAATATTCCATGTGCCTTTGTTGAAACCATGTGCCCACCATAATTATCGCGCGCCCACATTCCAAAATCAATGGAAATCAGCGCATGTTGTCATCATGATAAATTGTATCATGAAAAGGCAAGTTATATGTTCTTAAGTACAATCAGCATAATAGCACATCCAAGCATGTGGAATCAATGTACAACCACACGAAAGGAAAAGAGTTACTTTTTGCTTTTTCTTCTGTACTATCTTCTTGAGCTTCCTTCTTGGCTCCTTTCTCAATTGACTTGGACAAATATCAAATTCTATACATTATATAGGTATTTATATATCAGTAAGTATACATATGCTTAACTATCATATTGAAATAACATAATCATTATCGCTTGAATTCTTTATAATCAATTGTATAAACTTATCTATTTCCCTTGTACTTTTCACGATTTGTTTTGCTTATCTTTCCTTCTTGACTTGAAGAATTCATTTTTAGGCTCTAAATTACAAAATTCCTACATAGGCCGGGACATGTATGTGTGACTAGATCATTTATTCCAAGTCTTCCAACAATGAATTAGTACCCTTGAATATTTTCAAGGTGCTTAAAATTTATAACAACAGCATTCCTTTCTTACTGCTATGAAATTCCAGCTTCACAAACATCATTCTATCCACCATTTAAAAGTCCCATATATAGTTTAAAATTACATTTCCTCTGGAAACCCACTTGACCGAAAATACTTTCCATATATCTATATATATAATATTAAATAATTGCCATGTGATTTAGTTTCAGCTCCTACATCTCAACATTAACATCACGCCACATCCAGCTAGTCTGATATTTTCCAGATTAGACTATACAATTGTAGCTCTGAAGCTATGAAACAAACATGGGAACAATGTTCACAAGCATCAAGCAAGTTCGATATTAATTATGGCATGCCAATAAAAGTGCAGCTAAAGCTATGAATACAAGCGCAGTCGAAGCTACGAATACAAGAGCGACCGAAGTCACGATCACAAGTGCAGCTGAAGTCACGTATAACAAGCGCAAGAACAATGCCCACGAATGACAAGCTCGGCTGAAACCACGAATAACAAGCGAGCTTGATATTACCATGGCACGCCAAGGGCTAACAACACTGCTGTTAGCAACCAGCATTATATATTTAGTCCTCACAAAAATCATTTTCAAACATGCATGGGGCCAATTTATCATCAGTAAACAAGAATCTTTTCTATCATCAAAAACATGTAAAAAGAATATTTCATAACAAAAGACCCCAGCATGAAAGTTCATAAAATCTCAAATATTTTCTTCACATTTCATCAACGAACAAAAATCATTTTTTTGAGTAATAATAACTCAAACAAGGACATTTCAAAATGTAAAAAAAAAAAAAGCTTTACAATATCAAACAAGTAAAAACGAAAAATGGTACAATTGAAATGAAGTTGTTTTGATGAAACAATACTTGAAAAATATGAGGTAGCTAAATAACAATAAAACAAATAAGAAAATATCATTTATAAAGGCCTATTTACGGGACTCTATTCACACTTTCATTATACTTTAAGACAATCCTTCTTCTTTACTCTTACAATCATGTACATTAATACTAGGGACAATTTTGATTAAGGACCACAGATTGGAATTAATTTCAAACAATCCCAAAAAATTCTAAAATGTTACTTTAAGACCAAAGGACTAAACTAAAATTAAAATTAGGAGTAAGATTATAATAATACCCCTCATTTTTTTTTAAAAAAATAAATATTATATGGTTGCCGGAGTTTTGACCCCTGGAGGTTAGAGATTCGGCCACCGGCGCTCAGATGGCCGTCGCCGGAGGTTGGAGCTCCGGTGGCCACTACTGTAGCGCTGGTGGCCTAAAGTTTTTTTTTTATTTTTAAAATAAGGTGGCCAAGGGAAGGTTTGAACCCATAACCCCTTGGCACCCCAAAAGTGATATGACTACCAAGCCAAGCAAACCATTTAATCATGTAATGGAAATAAAAAATATATATAACAAAGCAAATACAAGTGCCCAAGTGTAAGTGAACATGTAAAATTTAACAATTTACAAGTAAAATTTAGTAATTTACAACAAAAATTTGACAATTTACAAATAACGTAAGGGAATTCACAACCTCAAATACAAGTGTTTAAGTGTAAATGAGCAAGTGAAATTGACAATTTACAACCAAAGTTTATGGATTTACAACTAAATTCGGCTATTCACAAGAAACACAAGAGAATTCACAACTAAATATGTAAGTGTTTAAGTGTAAATAAACAAGTGAAATTCAGCTATTTACAATCTAAATTTAGTGATCCATAAGAAACATAAACATTACAAAACTAATAAGAGAATTCACAACTTCAAATACAAGTATTCATGTTTCTTATGAATCGTTGAATCTGGGTTGTAAATATCTTAATTACTGTCGTAAATCACTTAGTTTCACATGTAAATCACTAAATTTCATAAGTTCATTCACGCTTGCATTTGTGGTTATGAATTCCATTATATTATTTGTAAATTGCTAAATTTTTGTTGTAAATTGTCAAAATTTCACTTATTCACTTAGATTTGGACACTTGCATTTAGTTTGTTATATATATATATATATATATATATTTGCATTATATGATTAAATGGTTTGCTTGATTTGATGGTTATATTACTTTTGGTGTGCCAAGGGGTTATGGGTTCAAACCTTCCCTTGACCACCTTATATTTAAAAAAAAAAAATGCAGGCCACCGAAGCTCCGACTTCCGGTAGCCAAAACTCTTGCGACCATTAATATTTATTTTTAAAAAAATTAAAAATGAGGGGTATTATTATAATCTTACCCCTAATTTTATTTTTAGTTTGGTCCTTTCATCATGCAGTGACATTTTAGAATTTTTTAGGGGCTCTTTGAAATTAATTCCCATCTGCTGTCCTTAATCGAAATTTTCCCTTAATACTATGCCGCATAAGCTGTTTAGCACAAAGATTTCGGCAGCCAAGATACACCATCTTAATCCTCAATTTGCAACAATTTAATATAGCAAGAGAACTTGAATCTTAACCCCTTTTTCTTTTTCTACAAATACTAAAGTTACAAATTCGAATAACGATTGAGTTTCATCACCCTTAAATATTAGCTAATTAACCAAATGCCATCAGTTTGAAATATAACATCTTCTACTTCCCTTTTCACGAAGCATTTTGTCATCCATGGGTGTCTCACCATTCTCTTCATGAATTAAAACTTTAATTAAGTTCCTTTCGCACTTCTATAGCATAAGCCTTAGCTTTCTAGCAAATTTTACTAACCTCCCAATCCACTTCTTCTCTTGAACATTAAACAAACACTTCAAGTGCATTCCACAACTCAACTCATAACCCTCGGACAATCTTAAATTTAAACCAATTCAATTCATACATTCCTTTATCAACCAAAAAGCTTTATTATTATAGAGAATACTTGCCTCTGGTTCAATGTAGTAATACATTCTTCACCGTTATACCTCACAATAAATCTTTTCCATCCATCATACAATTCGTCAAACACCTTGTGTGCATACATTCGTACAAAAGTAAAGAAAAATCATGGCAGTCCATAAATCATCAGCCACACAATTCTCAACTAAACCCATCAACCTCACAAAATTTTCTGCCTCAATTCCTTAACCAGACCCAACTTGCAATGGAGAGAAATCATGATTTGAAAAGATGCCAAAAGATGCAAAGGATATTTACTTACTTGAACCGGACACCCCTACCACCTTCTTCCATTAAACCATATTCCCAATTCCTTGCTTAAACCATGCGGATAGCATGCACCACCATGACATACAAAACAAAAAAAAATGAAGGAGACGAGTTGATGATGCAGAAAGGAGGAAGGGGCAGCGATCGAGGAAGATGAAGTATGAGTGAAAGAAAGGCGAGGAGGACAAAGCAACGGATGGCGACCTTGTAGGTAGATCGCCAGTGAATTTTGTGTACTGCAAACACCCCCCCGAGCAGGGGTTCCAGAAATTCCTCTCCCCTTTCTCCCTTCCCCCGGTTCCCCCATTTTTTAACTTTCAATCATGTGTTGACCAAACCAAAGCCCAGTAAAAAATAATGACAGCCCTCCAAGTTGGTCAACAAACTGACGCCACTTTCCTGCAAATTGGGCCCAAAATGGGCTCTTATCAATCTTTCATCTTGGACTATATTTTGGTGTCCTCCTTGACCAAATTAGAAATAAATTCCATAATTAATTGTTTGGCAAAGTCTTAATCAAGAAAACTGTCATATTTCTTTTGAAAAAAACTCGCTTTCATATAATAATTTTTCTTACATTTATTGGATTCAATATGGCTCCATATAATTTCACTTTGTTTTGGAAAAAAAAATAATATTTTTTATGCCCAAAAATTAATTTGAACTTAAAACTTCCATTTCTTGGAAGCAACTATCTCTGTCAATTCACTCCAATCCTTAAATAATTATTCCCCACATTTTCTAATTATTTAAGACCTTCAAATAATTTAAATTATGCAATTTTGGTTTTAAAAAAACTCAAATATAGGCTCCTCTTATTGTTGGGCTACAATAATTAATTAAAAAAATGTACTAACCAACCTTTCATAAGTATACATCAGGGTTATGACACCAACACTAAAAATAAAAACAAAACATAGAGTTTAATTTTAAGATCACATATCCAATGTTGAGACAGTCATAAACCAGAAAAATCATTCACATGGAGTCCGAACCACCCTCCAAGATCTTCACCCAAATATCACCATCAAGATTCTAGTCTACCCAGAAGTTTGACAGCACCGAGAAGCAAGTATAGACTTTGACGTCAAAATCTTATAAACTAGATTCGGCCAGCCATAAACCAGAAGCAAAGGTCACATGCAGTAAGAATCAGCTCATGCAAACCAAAGCAACCTCATTTACATACATATATATCAACATCAAATTTCTTTCTTCCCAAAACCTCAGAAGCCGACATCCATAGCTCCAAAAATTCAGCCCTGCTTCGGATTGAGAAAACAGAGACGAGGAGAAGAACATTTAGACCGAATAACACACATGCAAGACATATATATGTATACACTTATATTTATCAGTTTCGGCCTTCACTTCTTAACTCTGTAAATTCGAAATCCATGAAGCACAACTTTGAGATTTCAAAACCTGATACCAGATTGCTCATGCCATGCTTCGGAAACATATAGAAGAGCAAAAAAAAAAAAACTCACATGCAACACTGTCTATCAACATGCAGACCCAAAAACTACCATCACCCAAAAGCGTATATATGATATTCACGTTTAAAGTATCTTCAATTACTATGTTATGGGACTTGTATAGAAAATTATTAAATAGAAAATCAACTATATGGTAAAAAAATTTATTTATAGAAATCAATAAAAAAGAATCTCATGTCCCTTGTCTCTTGCAAAATTTAACACAACACGCAACCTACCTCATGTCTCTTGCAAAATTTAACAAAACCACTACAGAATGCAAAGTGGATCTCCTCCTTCAATGTTTCGACTAAGTAGAACCCCAAATTCCTCCCCTTCTTCCACGTTCAGCTGCAGAAAAGAAAATTTTCAGCCCTCACTCCCAAAACTTTATGAAAAATCGAAAAGGAAGAAGGACCGAAGCTCCCAAATCCCAACACATATAACATAGCAGAGTGGGTAAAGACAACGCTCTGCATACATACTTATATGGCAGAAATCTGAAGAACAGAGGAAGGAGATGAGTTTTGTGCATGAAGAAGAAAGAAAGAAGAAAGAAGGGGGACGGCGTTTTGCACACACCGCGCATGGCATAGACTTGTAGAATAGAGGAAGAAGAGGATTCAGTATATGGGTGTTACCAAAAGAGAATAATCATTAATCTTAGCTAAATTAAGAATGATGGAATGATGGAGTACTATGCGGGAGGGGCTCAAGGGCCCTTCCAAATAAACCCAACTACCTTGTTTCAAAAGCTTCTTGATATATATCTATCAAGAAACTTTTGAAATAGATTGTGCTGCAAATTATTAGACTTGTTCCTTACACCAAAAATAGCTTAATTAAATTACTTAGATAGACCCACTACATGCTTGCATTGATGTGATGAATCCTTTAAGTATTCGTGTGGCTATTATACATCTAATAAAAATAAATACTAAAATTTTTAGATACAATAGGTATTGTACTGAATTGGTATAATATGTAAATTTTTGTTTGAAAGTGTAAAAATGTAGCAATGTAACCCTGCTATTTAAAAGGATTAATTTTCACCGTTAAATTTGACTTATGTCCCACGTGGCACTGCCACATCAGCACTCTATTTCCGCATAGGCCCTTACTTTTTGCCCCTCTCTCCCCTCTCTCTTTCTGATGAATCATGTGTATATGGACATATTGTCCCTTCTCTTCACAAACATACACGTATATATGTCACAATAATTGGAGGTAATATATATTAACCGCCCAATGTTTATAGACATGGAGTGATTGACTTGTAAGCGGATCTCAAAGTCACACTCCCTTTCATAAGAAACAGCTTGTGTGTGTGCGTGTGCGTATTATTTTCATAAAATCATTTTCGTTCAGGTTGGTTTACTTTATACGAATATAGCTCATACCTTATAGAAGTATGAGGGTCGAATTTCATTGTTGATCATCCTTAAATATATTTTTGAATATTTTTTGAGCTGGGAGATATATTCTCGTCGCAGTGAGCCCACAACTCGACCAAGCTTTGTTTAATGCATTTTATGGAGAGAATGTGATTAAGTGTATAAAGAACTTTCTTAATGATAATTATAATAGAAAAGAACAATGTTTTATTTTTCATATAATTAGCACGTTTAGTCATATTTGATACCGTTTGTATTTGGAGACCAAACAAATGTATATAAATATTAATATATAAAATAAATTTTTTTGTTATATTTTTTTGTTCATTCTTTAAATATCTTCTTTTCTTTTTTCTTTTTGTAAAACTGGCCTAGCCTTATTAGAAGGGGTCTGAAAATATTGCGCATGTAAAAAAGGGGTCCTGTGAAAAGATATTTTTATCATTAAAAAAGATAAAGCACAAGATATTTTCTGCAAATTCGTCGCTTAAAAATTTCAATATTTTAATTGGAATTTCCATTTATATTATTGAACCGTTAGTTTAATATCCATATCATAGCTGAATATTCGTTAGAATAACACTGTGAAAGATAAAGTTAAAATTGATCCCTAGATATTACATACACATATCTAAAATATTTGTTAGTAACGCGCGCACATATTATCACCGTGTGTTTTAAAAGTTACAAAACCATATACATTTTGACCCCAAAAAAAGTAGCATTTTGTAGGGAAAGAATTGTATCCATAGCTATTATTGTTATTATTATTGTTGCTGTTGCTTTTGCTACTGCTGGGATGTTGAAAATTTTGAAATATTATTGTAACCACTCGTAAAAATATCTTCCCAATCAGTAATGGCAATTGTTATTTATTGCGACTCGTAGTATCAATGAAAAATTAGGCATAAATTTCATGTAAGAAAATCAGGCAAAAAAAATTGATTATTTATAAGTCAAAATTTCATATTAATTAGTAAATTAATTTGTAAAATTTGTACAGAAAAAAAGTGAATTTGTGGGAAAAAAAAAGTGGTTCATATGAATAATTTTCCCTTTAATCAAACAAACTGCATCTTTGCAGAACCACAACCCAAACTGCAGAGATTTGCAATCGAAGGCTCACAGTCCCCTTATCAAAAGAAGTAATAAGTAAATTGCAATACCCCTGAACAAAAATAAATATATAACATAATAAAAATTAGGAAAAATTAAAATAAAGGACCTAAAGGGGGTGATATTTATCAAGGAGGATCTTAAAAATTATAATTATTTAGAAAGACCAAAAATTAAAATATGAATATTCATATACTGAATTCAAAACTCCCACATCTCAAGTTTTGATAAGGGATGGTTGGCTAAAAAACAGGGGGAGTATTAATATGCGGTTGTCACCTATTTTCAATATTTTTAAATTTAATCTATACTTTATAAAAATTCTACAAATTAATCATATATACATTTTTATGTAATAATCATATATACTAATGTTCGCTCAAATTCCATCCCTAAGATTCGACAGTCCATGCGTTCTATTGGGTTGCGCCTCCCACATCCGTAATATTCATATGTGTGTCTCTCATTCGTTCTTTTCATTAAAGAAGCAAATTTTATATATGATTTTAATTTTTATTTTCTATAACAATAAAATTAGAAGGAGTCAAATTAATGCAAAAGCTTGTTTTTTAAACTTACAAAATAAATTAGTTTCAATTTGTTTAAAATTTTCACAATAAGTTATGGATGTTGAGATATTTTATGGAAAATAAAAATTATTTTTAATTAAGATTGTAAAAATTACTTTTAATTAATACCATAAAAATTATTTTTTATTAAGATCATAATGAAACTACTTAAACTAATTTTTAAAAGGCTAAAGTATACTTTTAGTAATTTTTAAGAGGCTAAAGTATACTTTGAGTCTTTTAACTCTATATAAAGTTTCATTTTGGTTTCTTAACTTTAAAAAGTAAAATTTTGGTTCTCTAACCCTAAAATCATTAACAAAAAATGATGATATTGAATTCTTGAATGTTCATAAAACATTACTAAATGCTATGATAGTAAGTTTAATTTTCAAACAATCATAATTGTTACAAAACATCATCATTTAAGACTAATAATTTTAGGGTTAAAAAAGACTAAAAGTATACTTTTTAAAATTAAGGGATCAAACTAAAACCTTATATAAAGTTAAAGGACTAAATGTATGCTTTAGCTTTTTTAAAATATTTAAAACTATCATTTTTTTATTATATTACATTTAATAGTAACTGTCAAATAATTTTTTTTAATATAAAACTGTCAAATTATTAAAATGCGGTTTGAGAAATGAAAGGAATGTGGTTAGGGCCATTTTAGTATTTGTATATTTATATTCTGTTTTTTAGTCTTTTTAAATAATTATAATTTTTAAGATCCTTTTGAATAGGCTTAAAATAAAAAAGCTTCCTCTAAACTTTGGGCCAGTTATGTATAACATCCCTTATTTTTAAAAGTTTGAATTAAAGACCATAATGTTATATATTTTGATTATTAGCCCACTGCCGTTAAATTTACCATTAAAATTGAAGAGAATTACAATCAAATCTTAAAAAAAAAAAAATTATTAAAAGGTCTCAATAACAATCTAAGAAATTTGTAATGACAAGTTCTGGAGTGAAAATAACAACCTCAGAGACTTGTTTTTCAATCGTGTTTTTTGCTTAGGACCTCATTATAATTCTCCCTTAAAGTTAACAGAATTTTTCATATCAGCCTTTTTATATTTTTTTATTATATGTCATGTCGTCTGAAAAATAACACTTACGGTTTCAATAAATAGTTTTAATTTTTTAAATACTTAAAATGAAATACTTAATTAATTTAAAAGTATAAAATTTTTAAACATTAAAAATTATTTAAAATATTTATTTGATTGGGTGCTTTTTAAATGAAAAATTATACATTACTTAAAATTACATCTCAAATGACAAGTGCTGTTTTTCAAAAGACATCATATATAATACATAATATAAAAATAATTATTATTGTTTTAAATTATCACGGATAAAAAAATTAATATTTTATTTCTTATTTTATAAAATATGAAATTTAGACTGTTCAAATTGTAATCTTATAATTGAGATAATAAGTAGAGAGAATGAAGGGAAAAGGAAGTAGAAAGACCCTTCTCCCGCAGTTGATGGTCTTACTCAAATAATGCGCCTCGTTTTTTGTTAAATGAAACCTATGTTATTCTACCCATATAAACGTAGGGAAAGTGGCCTTTCCACTTCCCTCCCTCTCCATTTCCATCCACTTTCCATCTCAATCATTAAAAATGCAAATTGAACGGTCCAAATTTTATATTTTATAAATTTATAAATAAGATATTTTTTATGTTTTAAATCATCATTCCTAAAATTTACTAGTTTTGATTTTTATTTATTTTTTAAAACAATTTATAATTTTATTTATAATTTTATAAAATACAAAATCTGGACTGTTAAAATTGTAATCTTATAATTGAGATAAGAAGTAAAGGAAAATGGAGGGTGAGGAAAGTGGAGAGACGCCTCTCCCTGTAAACGTATATTTGTTTTTATTGTTTCCCTTAAAGTTTTGATTTATTTTTTGTTATTTAAAATCAAATAATGTTACTCTCTTAATTTTCAAATGTTATCTTTATATTCTATAGCTTTCCGAATTTGATATATACCCAATCAAATTTTATAAGAGCTACCGTTTATATATGAGTTAACAGCAATAAATATATGAATGATATTGAAGCTGGTATGATTTATTCAGTTTGAAAATTTTGGAAAAACAGATGATATAGCTTAGAAAAACACGTATTTAATTTAGTCTAATTTAAGTGATTTATGCTGTAGGAAGTAAATATCTGAAAGAAATTTTATCTCATAAAGTTTAAAAGTAATTTAATAAGACTAATTTTAATTATGAAATTATTTTCTTTTTAAGAAAAGGATTGATCCACTCATCTCAGACACACAAACACATGTTAGCGATGAGGAGAAGCTTTGACCAAGAAGTAGTCTGTTATATTTTTATTATCACTGCATTGCATAAGTCCCGTGGTAGTCTCATAAACTATGTTAGTGAAGAGAGTAGGTTTGTGTGGATACATTAGTCCTTCATTATTGGATGTATTACATCTTTCCACTTCCCATTTGCTGGTACATGGCGTGCCTGACTTGGGAGTATACCTTAAAGTCTCATTCTACTATTTCATAGAAAACCGCTTCTAAATATCTATTATTTTGATAATATCATATTGGTGATGTATATTTTAATGATGCATATCGAAAGTCTAGCTAGAAAGAAGAAATGGAAGTACAGTCGCAGATATAAAAGGAAGCAAAACATATCACATAATTAAAATGGAATGAATTAAAGGTAACGCTAGCCGTGCATAATTGTTTCGTCTAAAAGCAGAGAAGAGTTGCATAATATTAATGTTATATGATCCATTCACTCCACAATCAATGTATAATTTAAATATTTTAGGTCTTGTGAAACTCATCTAGTCTGTTCTTTAAAATATTTGTTGTCCAAAAAATTTTCATTTCATTTTATTTGTCTTTTTATATTATTTTTCCTATTATACCCTTATTTACTCCAATAAATTTAATTTACTTTTTGTTGGCCAAAAAAAGCTTTAATTTATTTTGTATATCTAAAGTAGCATTATTTTAGAACTATCATATATATTCACCTATAAAATGAAGTCGATGCGATGAAAGAGAAAGAAAGTTACGTTAGTGATGAGGAGAATTTTTGACCTCATAAATAGTTTGTTATCCAGACCATATTTTTATTATCACTATATTATATAAGTCATAGAGTAATCCAAAATACACGTTAGTGAGGAGAATAATTCTTTGTTGCTTTATGAATTGTAATTTCTCTTCTTGGACCACATTTCCATTTTCATTGATTTAGTCCGATATGAGAAAGTACCCAGAAAGAACGTTGGTAAAAGGAAACATACACTGCAAAGGTCTCTAGTACCTTAATTTGATTGGATGTATTACGATCTTTCTATCTCCCATTTGCAGATACATATGCATGGTGTGCTTGACTTGTAGCAGACCTCAAAGTCATCAAACTCCATTTCATGAGAAACTGCTTCTAAATATTTCCTCTTATATAAATATTTTATTTTGGTAATAATTAATCTTGGTTCAAAGAAAATTACTACTTAAAAATACTTATAAATAATACCGCTTCGTATATATATAATGTTGTGCTGAACTATGTTGATAGTCTAGTTAGAAAGAAGAAATGTATATACAACAAATCATCAATTAATATATATATATATATATATAAATACTCCTCCGCCAAGCCATCTCCAAAAACGGCTTAGCACTGGCTTCATAGACGAGTTACTGTTCACAAGCCATGTTCATTAAAATAAGCTTATTTCTTGGGCTTCTGTCAAGCTAATCATAATAAATGATGTACATTGGGCTTTGGGTTGTCGGCTCACTGTTCTGCACCTTTCTCTCAGTCCCATTTATTATGTTTTCCTCTTCTCGAGTTTTATCATCCGCCTCTCTCCATTTTTTCACATGAGGCGTTACCTCTCACTTCTTCATTGCCACAGCCACTCCTAAATTCAAATTTTAAATTTCATTTCCCTCCATCTCTTCACGTCTCCTCTCAGGAGTCTCAGTGCCATTTTATCTCATTCAAAATGTTTATAATCTTCTTTTATTATTCCTTTCATTTCTGCTCTTTCCCCTTCTTCCTCTTATTTTATTTTCCTTTCGCTGACTTCACTTTTCTTTGTTGTTCTTCGGTTTGATTTTCTTTGGCCCTCCAATCATTTCTTGCAGTTCATCAAGGAAGAAGAAAACAAAAACATGTATTCTAAAACAAAAGAGAGTGAAACAAAGACGTTGAAGAGTTTTATCAGGAATGCTATAATTTTATTTCACTGATCTAAACTGAGTACAGGAGCTGCCTTTTATAATTGAAGGCTATAAACTTATTCCTAGGATCTCTCCAAAGATTTCGTTAGCACTCCCTATTATTCTAAATAAATTTAAAACGGCAAAACAATCGGAACTGAATTATTGACTAAGTAAAAGTGCAAAGCTGATAAAACTAAAATCCCAAGAATCAAGGAATCGAACGTTGAAGTGGCTATCACGTGCTTTCCATGTGCTGTCGGTTTGTGCTAAGTTTTGACACTCCCCCTTAGTACAAACCTCCTATCTGCTATTCCGAGGGCCTTTCAAAGATTTCGAAACTTAGGCTTCACCAAGGCTTTGGTGAATATATTTGCTACCTGGGCACCTGTTCGGACACCGGTCAGTTCTATCTCCCCGCTCAAGACTTTCTCACATATGAAGTGGTGGCGAACTTTGATATGCTTCATTCTAGCATGGAAAACTGGATTTAGTGCAAGTTTGATGGCACTTTCATTGTCACATTTAACCTCCACAAGGTAGTCATCTTCATGGAATATGTCTTTAATCAATCTCTTTAACTAAACACCTTCCTGGGCAGCCATGGTTGCTGCCACATACTTTGCTTTGGTACTTGATAAAGCAACGATGTCTTGCTTCTTGCTACACCACGACACTACTGCGGACCCAACATTGAAGCAATAACCAGAGGTTGACTGTCTGTCATTCGTGTCCCAGCCTAGTCTGCATCAGTGAACCCATTCAATATAGACTTAGCACTCTTCTTGTACACTAGTCCGTGCTCAAGGGTGCCTTTTATGTATCACAAAATTCTCTTTGCAGCTTCCAAGTGAGGAACTCTTGGATCTTGCATGAACTGAGAGATGATGCCAACGGAGTAAGATATCTCTGGTCTTGTGATAGTTAAGTATATCAAACTTTCCACCAGTTGTCGATACTTTATTGGGTCCTTCAACACTTTTCCTTCGTCTTTCTTCAGCTTCAGGTTGGGTTCCATGGGAGTGGCTTTTTCTTTTGCCTCCCCCATGCCGAAGCGATCCAACAGACTCCTTGCATAGGCACGTTGAGTTACAAAATATCCTTGGTTGATTTTCTCAACCTCTAAGCCAAGGAAGCAACCTGCTTCTCCCAGATTCTTCATTTCAAAACGAAGAGATAGATCATTTCTCAAGCGGGAGATTTCAGCCTCATCACTTCTGGTCATAATCATATCATCCACGTACAGGAGAACCAGCAACTGCGTGTCTAATTCTGATTTTACAAACAAGCTCGAATCTGCATCTGACACCTTGAAGCCACAGAAAGTAAGATATTGGGCAACCTTACCATACCAGGCACGGGGTGCTTGTTTTAGGCCGTACAACGCCTTCTTTAGTCGGCACACATAGCTTGGAAATTGCTCAGAGACAAACCCAGGTGGCTGCTGCATAAAAACATCTCTGTCCAGCTCCCCATATAGAAATGCATTCTTCACATCTAGCTGCCATAGCTTCCATCCTTTGAACGCAGCAAGTGAGACGATGGTCCTCACGGTCACCATTTTTGCTACGGGGCTAAAGGTTTCTTCATAATCTAACCCATAACTTTGAGAGAACCCATGAGCAACCAAACGAGCTTTATACCTATCAATGGTGCCATCTAACTTCTTCTTCAATTTAAATACCCATTTACAAGAGACTGGCTCACAGTTTTCCGGTTTGGGTGCTAGTTCCCATGTCTCGTTCTTGTTTAGTGCACTTATTTCTTCTTGCATGGCCTTCTCCTAGTCTAGATTTCCCTTTGCTTCTTCATAGCAAGTTGGTTCACTTCCACATTGCTTCCCCATAAAGAAGCACGCAGCAACAGTGCAATTATTCACTTCATAGTCATTCAAGTACTGAGGCTGCCTCTTCTCCCTCATCGAGTGCCTTACAGCTTGCTCATTTGGTTCATCGTTTCCGGGAGAAATCTGTTTCTCTTCTCCATCTTCACTCGTTACTTTTGCATTGGCCTGAGGAAACAAAATTTCTGTGCTGCTGTCATCGAGAGTGACAGACTTTGGAGTTGGGAAGGTCGTTTACACTTCATCGAACATGACGTCCCTAGAAGTTGTGAACTTCTTTGTTTGAGAATCCATGCATCTCCAGCCTTTCCTGTATGGATCATACCCAACAAACACACATCTCCTAGCTTTTGGGTCAAGTTTAGTGCGACTACTCTTGGGAACATGAACATAACAAATGGACCTAAACACTCTAAAGTAGTTAACGTTCGGCTTTTCACCATATACAAGTTCAAAGGGGGACTTTTGAGTACCTGGCCAAGATGGTAATCTGTTCGTTACATGACATACACACCGAACTGCTTCTGCCCACAGTTCTCTGGGAAGATTTTTGTCATGCAACCATGAAAGATAGACAGATGTGAGATGGGCCAACTTCCTCTCGGCAATCCCGTTCTGCTGAGGTATATCTGGACAAGTCATCTGTCGAGAGATGCCATTCTCATCACAATACTTAAAGAAGTCATCCGACATGTATTCTCTACCATTATCACTTCTAAGGCATTTTATTTTCTTCCCATGTTCTCTCTCTACTATTTCCTTGAACTCAATGAACTTGGACAGTGCTTCACTCTTTTCTTTTAAGAACTTCACCCACGTAAACCTTGAGTAATCATCTATTAATACCATAACGTATCGTTGTCCATTGAAACTTGCTGTTTTAGTTGGTCCCATCAAATCTGTGTGAACCAGATCAAGCATTCCTGAGCATCGATTTGATGAACTTTTGTATGGGAGTCAATGTGACTTACCATACTGACATCCTTGGCAAACCACATCCTCACGAACATTCTTTAGACTTGGCATTCCATCCACCAGTCCCTTTGAGGATATTTGTTGCAGCAACTGATATCCTACATGTCCTAGCCGAGCATGCCATATCGCGTCATATCAGTTTGACTGGTTTTCTTCACATAAGCTTCCCCTGCTATCATAACAAACAGAGAACCTTTCTTCTTTCCAAAAAACAGAACGTCAGCAGATATCTCTTTCACATTATCAAGTATCTTTATATCACTTGGTCCAAAGAGCACATATTTTCCAGAATCAGTAATCTGAGGAACAGAGACTAAGTTTTTACTCAAACCTGGGACGTGATACACGCCGTGCAACTTGATGCTTGCTTGGTCATTCACTTCAACAGTTACTACTCCTTCTTTGACCATAGGATGAGTCGAGTTGTCGGCGGTCACAATTACTCTGTCTCCACAGTGTTCATGGAGTTCTAAAAACAATGTTTCATTGTTGGTGACATGGTGAGAACAACTTGAATCGACTATCCATTCTGTATTTTGACTAGACACATAGTTGGCAAATCCTTGGTACTGCTTTTGATCCATTGCTTCAACCGTGAGACAATGTTCCCATTTGGTCTGGTCGTCATCTTCGCTAGTACATGCAACATTAGCCTTCAAAAGTTTGACTCAACAAAACCTTTTAATATGTCCAGGTTGGCCGCATTTGTAGCATGTAACAGGTTTCTTAACATGAGGCTCTCCACTCTCCTCATCACTTGAGTCTCTGTTTCTGTTCTTGTTGCTAGACGTGCTCTGACGTTCAACTTCCCTTTTGAAAAGAGAACAGCGTCATTTTCATAGCTCTTTGGCATTTGCTTGACTAATGCTTCTTGGTTTGATAATAGATTCTCCAGCTCTTCAACTGAAGGTTGTGTCGTCCACCCTTGAACCAAGTGACAAAGGGCCCATACTCCTTCTTTAGGCCACGTATAATGTAACGTCGTAGCCTTGCCTCGCTGACCTTTTCGTCCGTGTGAATCTCTGAAATTTCGGTGCACACGCTTTTAACTCATAAGAAGTACTCTAAAATCGACATACCTTCTTGAGTTAATCTAGACAACTCATTTTCCAAAAATTGCAGCCGTGCCATATTCTTCTTTATGAACAGCGTTTCAAGAATCTGCCACACCTCTTTCGGAGAAGCAACATCATGAATGTGTTCAATATACTCCCTACTTATGGAGGTTCTCAAGGCATAAAGAGCCTTCCCACACTTGATCTTCCACTTGCATCGTGCTTCAGAGTTTTCTAGAGTCTCTGTGGGCATCGTATCTGTCCCAGCAACCAGCTCCCACAAGTCTTGTCCTTGGAGATAAGCCTCCATGCACATCCTCCAATACTCGTAATTTGTGCTGACTAACTTCTCCATGCCTGGTTGTCCGTTCCCTCCATTTGAGATCTCCATTGCAGCAGATAAGGTATTTCACGTATTCAAAACTTAGGCTTTGATGCCATAAAACAAAAGAGAGTGAAACAAAGACATTGAAGAGTTTTATCAAGAATGCTATAATTTTATTTCACTGATCTAAATTGAGTACAGTAGCTGCCTTTTATAATTTAAGGCTATAAACTTATTCCTAGGATCTCTCCAAAGATTTCGTTAGCACTCCCTATTATTCTGAATAAATTTAAAACAGCAAAACAATCGGAACTGAATTATTGACTAAGTAAAAGTGCAAAGCTAATAAAACTAAAATCCCAAGAATCAAGGAACTGAACATTGAAGTGGCTATCACGTGCTTTCCATGTGCTGTCGGTTTGTGCTAAGTTTTGACATATTCTGTCTCTGATTTCTTCTTATTTGCTTGAAGCAGCTTTACTATTCTGTTTGAACTCATCTCTCTCTGCGACATTGATCTAAGAATGAAGAAGTTGTTCAAAGATCTTGCCATATTGACGTAGCTAAAGCTCAATTATGATTTACATGACATATGAGTTTCTCATCCATGTATTCTCTCTAGAAGATGAAGAAAAGCAAAGGTAATGTTAGCCATTTCTTCACAATCACTAAAATTTCTTCGGATTTGTAATCGACGGGGAAAAATAAGAAGGTCCGATGCGCGGTTATTGTAAAGTTTCTAAAGCACAATGAGAGAGACATCTGGTAGGCTTTCTTCACGATTTGAGTTCTTATCTTTTTTTTTTTTTACGTCATATATATCCATTCTTCCTCTCCTCTTCTTGTTTCTGTTCTCTCCCACCATCCTTCTTCTATTTTCTGTAAGGATATTCAGAAGGTTATGCTTGCCTCAAGGTTTGATTTTTTATCTTCTCTAAAAAAATTTTTAAAACATCTTTCAAGGGTTTGCTTTCTTCGTTTGAGTTTAGGTCCCAAAATCATGGTTTTCTGTGTTATCTAAACAGGGCGTAAAGTGACGCCACTTTCCTTCAAATTGGGCCTAAGATGGACTTTCATTAATTCCATAACTAATTGTTTGGGAAATTCTTAATCAAGAAAATTGTCATATTTATTTAAAAAAAAACCTTCCTTTCATATAATAATTTTTTTTTACATTTATTGGACTCAATATGGCACTCTATAATTTCACTTTGTTTTGGAGAAAAAATAATAATAATCTTTTCTATGCTCAAAAATTAATTTGAACTTAAAACTTCTATTTCTTGGAAGTAACTACCCCTGTCAATTCACTCCAATCCTTAAATAATTATTCCCCACATTTTCTAATTATTTAAGGCCTTTAAGTAATTTAAATTGCGTAATTTTTGTTAAAAATACTCAAATATAGGTTCCTCTTATTGTTGGGCTACAGTTATTAATTAAAAAAAATATACCAGCCAACCCTGCATACGTCTACATCAGGGTTATGACACCGACAGTAAAAATAAATACAGAACATAGAGTTTCATTTTAGGATCACCGACTCAATTTTAAGACAGCCATAAACCAGAAAAATCATTCACATGGAGTCCGAATCACCCTCCACGATCTTCACTCAAATATCATCATCAAGACTCTAATCTACCCAGAAGTTTGACAGCACTGAGAAGCAAGTAAAGACTTTGACTTCAAAATCTTATAAACTAGATTCGACCAGCAATAAATCAGAAGCAAAGGTCACATGCAGTAAGAATCAGCTCATGTAGACCGAAAAAGAAACATATGCAAACCAAAACAACCTCATTTCCGTACATGTATATCAACATCAAATTTCTTTCTTTCCAAAACCTCAGAAGCCGACATACATAGCTCCAAAAATTGAGCCCCTGCTTCGGATTCAGAAAACAGAGACGAGGAGAAGAACATTTAGACCCAAGAACACACACGCAAGACATATATTTGTATATTTATTAGTTTCGGCCTTCACTTCTTAACTCTGTAAATTCGAAATCCATGAAGCACAACTTAGAGATTTCAAATCCTTATATCAGATTGCTCATGCCATGCTTCGGAAACATATAAAGAGCAAAAAATAAAAAATAAAAAACTCAAATGCAACACTGTCTATCAACATACAGACCCAAAAAGTACCATCACACGCTTAAATATTATCATAAAACATAAACTCACCGGTCCTCCTCTCCATTCGATTACTTTCTCTCACTAACCAGACTTTCTCACTCAACCATTGCAACTTATTAAGCCACAGATCGAAGGAAACAAGAGTAGAAGGAAGTTCTGAGCCACCACCTCCGGTCACCCTCTCCTCTCGGTCTCCCCCCGTTATCTGAACTCTCTCTCTCTCTCTCTCTCTCTCTCTCTCTCCCCCTCTTCTTTCGGTCTCAGACGAAAATGAGAAGAGGAAGGCGGGCTGGTGGCCTCGCATGCCCATTATACCCGTCACTTAATTCCTCATTTCTAATTCTATCCTTCCTCTATAATTCTGAAATTATAAAATAAAATGAAAAATTATTCAACACCATTTTATATGGATTTTCCTTATCCAATAGCTTCATTGAGCCCTAAAATAATTTTCATAAAAATTTCAGGTCAAAAATGAATTCCCAACTATTTTTCTTGAATTTTTGAAGAAAATAGCATTTAATTTCAGAAATTAATCCTCAACTCATTTTAGGTATTTTATATCTTACTTAGCTTCTTTACCTTATAGAATAAGTTTCCTAAAATTTTTAACTCAAATATAAACCTCTAACTGCTTTTCTTGAATTTTTCAAAAAATAGGTTTCAAATTCGTAAAATTAGCTTTATTAAGACCATATTTTAAGGGTTTTAACCTCAACAATTTTTCTAAAATTTTTCTCGTTCATCATGCTTTAATTAAATGATAGCTCTAGGTTTTACATTACCAAGAGTGGTCAAAACAAATTTCCAAACTTCAACAACTCTTCACTAGTAAATTAGAGGTACAAGGCCGGCTACGCTACCAAGAAACGGAGCAGATTACGTTGCAAATTATTAGACTTGTTCCTTACATTAAAAATAGCTTAATTAAATTACTTCAGATAGACCCACTACATGTTTATATAGTTGCGATGAATCCTTTAGACACTCGTATGGCTATTATACATCTAATAAAAATAAATACTAAATTTTTTAGATACAATAGGCATTGTAGTAAATTGGTATGACATATAAAGGTTAGGGTGCAATTTAGTCCTAAAAATTTTCGCTTAGGAACTACAGGTTTTTGAAAGTTTTTTTAGAAGCAATGTTCGGCCAAAAGGATAAAATTGTAGCAGTATTGTCCCACCATTTAAAAGGATTAATTTTGACCATTAAATTTGACTTCTGTCCTGTGACACTGCCACATCAGCACTTTATTTCCGCAAAGTCCCTTCCTTTCCCCCCCCCCCCCTCTCTCTTCCCTCTCTCTTCTGATGAACCACCGCACGATTGCCTCTCACTCTTGATTCATCGCACACGCCCACACCTTGCTTTCCTCCTCAGACTTCCTGTCAGTATCTTTCGCCCCTCCACGACTGACTCCCCCCATTTTCCAGTTCATTAACACTACGCCACATCCTACCACCCAACTGGCCAGCTGTTAAAGCCAGCAGCGCAAACGCCAAGTTCTAGGTTTATGTTATTTTGTTTTTTAATTACTTTTTTTAAAAAATAAAAATGATTTTTATTTACATTTTCATTCCTTCTCTTACATACTCTGTTGCTTTTTACACCACATCTATGAATCCGCAGAAGGCAGCTTGGGCAGGAAATCAAGGAGAAAGAGATTCAACTTAAAGAATAAATTATACAGATTATTTCAAATTTTTAAATTTTCAAGTCACATATTTTTTTAAAATTTTGTTAACATTATAAAGATACCTCTGTTTTATTTTCAAAATATAAATTTCAATTGAAAATAAAACAATTCAAAGTGAAAAAAATCTCTTCTTTTAATTTCGGAAAATATGTATATTTTGAGAGAAAAAAACATATCTCTATAATTTTGAAATAAAAATGTAAATTGTCTTCTATCATTTCGGGGACAAAACATACAATGATGTTTATTTGTGTGTACGTATTCGCTCGGACATACGTAAATATTGTTGCTTTGAAGCATTCAACATAAATTGAAAAGAGCAATTAATTTTTTAAAAAAAGAAGTTATGAATACTGGAAAATAACACCCAAGCCTTAAGGCAGAGTATTCATTCAGTGGTGCGTTATATTTCACATACAAATATTGGGCATAGCAAATATCGATAGAACTAAGATGTCAATGGGGAAATGGTCCTTTTCTGTGGGCATATCAAAGTGGTCGAACAGCGCGTAAACAGTAGCAGGCTGAGAAGTTTGTTGAAGCTTCAACATGGCGAGAAGTTTATCTTCACAGAACAATTCTTCTCCACTCACAACAGTCGAGCAACACGAGAAACTTTTGACAGATAACTCTTCTTTCTCATCATCATATAAGTCTTTCCTTTCATGTGGCGTCATCATGTTGGTATCATTTAAGAAGAAGCCGAGTTTGCTGTGGGGAGGTGGGAATTAACAAAGGAGCAAGGAGACTGGCAGGGAAGCCTGAGGAGGGAGCATGGTATGGGTGTGAGAAGAATCAAGAGTGAGAGGCAATTGGTAGTTCCTCAGAAGAAAGAGAGGGGAAAAGGAAGGGCTATGCGGAAATAGAGTTCTGACGGGCAGCATGGGATATAAGTCAAATTTAACGGTCAGAATTCACCCTTTTAAACAGTGGCGCAACATTGCTACATTTTTTATACTTTTGGAGCGATATTGCTTTTTAAAAAAAATTTATGGATACTCACAGCTCCTAAATGAAAACTTGTGAGGGCAAAACTGCACTTTAACTCTAATATAAAACTAATATTCCCCATACAGACTATTGCTCCATTCTTAAGCTTGACTGGACAAGAGAAGATTAATTAGGAGAACAATAAAACATCCCTCCAAGCTCTAGCTATCTATGCTCCACAAACTGTTCGTTGTTGTATTAGTAACTGATGCTAGTTAGAGCAGCAAACTGATAGTCCTTCTCATTCGTATTTTCATTTCATATCTGCATGTTTAATTGAATTGATGTTAATGCTTTTTCATTTCTCAAGTCTTGAATGCTTGCATGAATGAGAAAAAAATAAAACATAAAAAAGAAGCCCAATAACCATTGTTACGGAAGGAGAGGGATTTCATTCTTCAAAAACTTATATTTCGAATAATCTAGACTCTCCAAGACCCAAAAACGTTGCAAAATATAATGTTCACATTTGCTCATTCCTTAAAGAAAATAGAAAGCTCTTATAAACTGTATAATTTATCTCAGAAATTTATTCAGCGTTTTGAATTGTATTCCTTTTTCTTTTAAAAAAAAAAAGAACAAACACCATTTAAGTAGCAAAATACAATTGCAATGAATAAAATGTGAGAAAAGGGAAAATAAATCAAGACATAAAAAAGTATAGAGACTTCATGTATTAATGTAACTGACAAATAAACCATTGCCATGTTAACATATATACCGCATGTTTTGTAAACAAAATAAACCAAAGGATAAAGGAAACAATAACTAAAACTTCCATATAAAGATTATTTAACTAGTAGTGCATCTCTAACATTTTACGTAAATATGACCTTATCTTTTTTAATGAGACTACAATATCATAATTCAGTGCAACAACTTAATGTCAACTCAATAATTGATGATTTATGTGGTAATATATTGTTGATATTTGGACTCCCTTCATGTAGCAAATTGACATCAAGAATATTGATGATTGAATGTGGTATTGATTTGCTAACCCAATCTTTCAAATCAAGATCTTCAACAAACATTTTATTAGTTGGCTTCTTCCTTGTAAACATCTCCATTAGCATGATACCATAGCTATGCACATCTCTTTTGAAAGAAACCACTCCTTTTGATCCACACTCTATATGTCAAAAGAGAATATAAGGTTTACGGTTAAACCTTTTTTTTTTTCCCATATAGCTAATACAAATCTTCGCATATATGAGTAGAATATATAGATACATATATCAATGATTGAATAATATAAAATTTTACATAGAATAAAAAACAACATAATTGAACTAAAATATCATTATTAAACTATTAGCTAGTGCCATATAACCAATTGTAGCCAATGTTTTTGTACAAGTTTCAAACCTCTTTCACCTAATAGTTTAGCTATACCAAAATCGCTAAGATGAGCCATCATATCTTCATCAAACAAAATGTTGCTTGGTTTTATGTCACAATAAACAATCGGAGCATAAGTACCATGATGAAGATAATCTAATACAATGGCTACATCAACCATTTGTTGGATATCCAAACAGTAATTATGAGAGTACAACCATCTATCAAAACTTCCATTTGATATGAATTCCATTATTAGAGACTTGAAGTCACCATTTGAGCAACTACTAATAATCTTAATGAGATTGCGATGGTGTAAATTACACATAGCAGCACATTCATTATCAAACCCCCTCAATGCTTCTTCCATGTCTGTGTGAAATACTTTGATAGCAGCTATCTTTTCATTTGGAAAAACTACTTTGTACACTGATCCAAAACTTCCAAAGTCAAGAAGGTTGCTCTCATCAAATCCATTTGTACCCTATAAAAACTCATAATAGGGTATCCTACTTCATGCATCCAAATTTGTTAAATCCCTTTTGGTTGTATAGTTAGGCATCATCTCTGTTATGCTTTAGAAAGATAATGCTTGTAACAACTAAAATGAAAAACATGATAGGCACTAAGCATTTTATCACCAGTATCACTTTATTTAATATGTGCTTGTTTCCTCCCTTGCATGGTTGGACCTATAGTTGTGATTTTCCACAAAGATCTTTATTCATCATAAAAGATTGAGTAGTAAAATTTTGAAAAGATCACCATTTGGAATTTCTCCATCCAATAAATTGTAGGAAAGATCAATATATTTAAGATAGTACAGTGACTCTAAGGACTTTGGAATCACCCTAGACAAATAATTATGAGAAAGATCTATCGACTCAATACTTATCATACCACTTAGCGATCCAGGTATACATCCTTGTAATTTGTTGTGAGCCAAAGATAAGTTTTGCAAAGTCTGCAACCCACCCATTGTTGTAGGGATACTTCCTGAAATTTGGTTTCTTGACAAATCCAATAGTATAATTGCTCTCAAGTTTGATACCTCTGGTAAAATTATTCCACTCAATGCATTGGAGGATATATCTAAAACCAATAAATCTTTGAGACTCCAAAGAGAAGAGGGTATATGAGAAACAAATTTGTTAAAGCTAAAATTCAACTTTTGCAAAGAAGTATTCCCAAGACATCCCAAAACTACTCCCAAAAACATGTTGTTGGCAAGATTCAACTCACTTAGACTTTTGAGTTGGTAAAGGTTATTTATAATGGAACCTTGTAATTTGTTGTTGCTCAGGCTTAAACGTTGAAGGCTCTGTAATTTATCAAATGTATATAGAATCAAACCAGTCAATTCATTCCCATCCAAAGCTAAGTCAACCAAGCTTGTTAAATTTCCAATTACATTGGGTATAGCTTTGGTAAGTTTATTTGATGACAAGTGCAACGCAATGAGCTTAGAAGCATTTGATATGCTGTTTGGAATTTGTCCAGTTAGTTCATTCCCATCCAACCTTAACTTCTCCAAATTGGAAGGCCATTTCCTAAATATGATGGGAGAACGCTAGAGAGGGAGTTGCTGCCAAGGTTTAAAAATGTTAATGTTGAAATGTTGAATATGTTGGAAGGAATAGGTCCTTTGAAGTAATCACTGGATAAGTCTAATTTACCAAGTTTATCAAGACCGCCCATCCCTCTGGGTACAAAACCTGGACAAAAAAAATTGATGGATGAATAACATTCTAATAAAAAAAGCTACTACGGAAAAACGGAGATATAATAGTTAATATGTTTTATATACAACATGTAAGGAATAAAAGAATACATCATTATTGATATATGTATTATATAAACCAATACATATTCTAATAAGATCCGCAATGGTGTACAAAAGACTACTGTTTTCTGCAAACTTAATTTGATGTGTTTAATATCATAATATGACCATGTCCTGATTTATTTAATTTATTAGAAACTTTTTAATGATTTGAAATTTAAGTATTGAGGTTGGACGAGTTCTTTTCATATATGCGTATTGAATGATTTTTGTTCGAAAATGATATAACAGCCCCCCTAACAAATATATAATATGCTATCTATGGTGGCAAAAAAGAAATACTACTATATATATACTATGCTATCCATGTCTCAAATTTGTGCATGAAAACACTACAAAAAAAACACCCAATTACCGACAGAATTACTGACGGACTTATCGATGGAATACAAAATTACTAACGGAATTTGTGACAGAATGAGATTACCGACGAAAATCATTCCGTCGGAAATTCTTTCGTCACTAATTTCATTTGTGACGGAATCTGAAATTCCGTCAAAAATTCTTTCAAAAATTACCGACAGATTTGTGACGAATAGTTTCCATCAGTAGTTTTGCACCAGTAATTCCATTTTTTTATTATTGGTTTTCTCATATTATACTATTTTATTTTGATTAATTGTTTAGTTTGTGAAGAGAAAGTAAAAAGCAATTGAATTTGTTGAAAATCAAGTATATTGTAATTAAAAAATATATAGTCTTTCATGGATCCTGGATACATAAAATGTCAAATGTCAACAACTAAAAGACATACATAATAACCCAAACTGTCTAATAATAATGACCCTCAATTGTCATTTTCTAAATTTATATTGCTGCTAGATGGCTCAGATATTCTAATTCTCATTCCCTCTAATGTAGACATGATTTTGCTGTAATTTTGTTTCACCTCTTCATGCTCTTGTTAATTTGTTGATTCTCCTGTGTAAGCTCTGTTATCTTCGTGTGTAAACTCTATTATCCTCGTGCGCAATTCAATTTCAACATTAGGATTGATGCTAGTGCTGTTAATGGAAGGAGAAGATCCCTGAGGAGCACAAATATCATCATCTGCCTCAGATCCAAATCCATAGATGCGGCCCTTCTTGTTCTTGCCACCTATAACGTATAACCATATATTAAATTCTTCCTGATTAGATTGCACACTTGGAGAGCCTCTCTCAGAACTTAATTCTGCCTTTCTCCTTATGAATGCATCCTATAAAACAAAAGGTAATAGGAGCATATGAGACAAGTGTATGGTTTATTTAAATAAGAATTCACAATCATGCATCACTAAAAAAATAAATAATTCATCATGACATAATAAAAATTTAGTAGTTATGTTAAGCAAAACCATAATTAATAACAAAAAAATAAAAACATCCCACTTTTGTATGATGGAATGGAAAAAAAAAAAAAAAAAGAATCTGATGCCATGACACATGTTGAAGCTTATCCCAGAACACATTGATTTAGTAATGAATTTCAAGACATGTTTAATTTAAAACTATAAATTTTTCTTCTAGCAAATTGGTGCAGCAAAATATGAATGCCCCGTGTTTATATATATATATATATATATATATATATATTTAAGGCAAGATCCTTTTCAACTTAATCCCAACTTCAAAAAACTAAATCCAGAACAAGTTAAATCTAAAAGAATAAGAGTGATATTTAGAAAAAAACAATCTTCAAAAATAAAATTGCACCAAGAATAAGAAAGGATACCATAATTCACTAATTTTTATAGCAGATGATGACATTTACCAATTCTATTAAATTGAACAGTATGCAAATGTAACCCAAATTCAGCAACAAAGCAAAGTACATTAGAGAATAGCGTGTGTATAACTTCTATAACTTCCAATAAGTTAGAAGCAATAGATTTGAAGCCTAACACTAGTTAGCTTTCGACAATCAGCACAATCCAAATGATTTAATATGACTAAAATTTAATAAGACACACACTACAACTAGTCAGGCCTCCGGTCATCAGCACAAGTTCAGATCCAATATGACAAATATTAGAAACATATACTCACATGAGCTAATTCTGCTCGCTGATCCGCAAATTTTTCGGTTTTATCACTTAAATGCGTCTTCTTGAATAGTTCAAACAAGATAGGGTCTCTTCCTAACTCCAGAGCCTGAAATTATTTACAAGTATGTATTAGACATGCATTAAAAAATAATGATTTAATTTAAAGATAAATTTTTACCAGCCTCCTCTTATGCTCAGTATTAGGAATACTCCCACCTTTGTATTGAGTGCCTCTTATGGTTGAGGCTTGATTGGCTTTAGCAATCTCACATTTGACCTTATAATCTTCTGATGCTCATATTCTCTCTAACTCATCCATCACTTGACATGGAATCCATTTAATCCTAACTTGTTTTTGATACAAGTCTTGCCTGACAGTATGCATTGTATTTTTTAAAATTTCTGCGCACTTTGTATTCCAAATTTTCTTAATGGCATTATCATACCATGGCAACCATTTATATTTTCGCTGCATAAATGAGTAACAAAAAAAAAACATAAAGTAAACATAATGAGAGGAAAAAATTGAAAACATAAATAATTAGATATAAGATTTACCGCCCATTCATCAAACCACATTTTCTTGTCCTCGAGGGTGTTGCTTTCCAGCTAGAACATGGATGATCAAATTTTTCTTGAATAACAGGAAGAATATTTTGTACATTAGCAACAGCAGGATTAAACCTAATTACAATTTTTTAAAAAAAGTCATTATAAATATTGTTAGAATGGCTTTAATAAACTAAATGAAGATGTGAAATAATACAACCTTGATAACGACTTATGTTTTCTTTTCAGGATATATCCATATTCGACCATCTGAGAAATCATAACCGGATGGTGAAAAACTAGTAGGAGGGGCCTGTGGAGTGGGGGGATGTGAGTTTTTAGTTCCAGGAGATGAGATCTAAGGAGATGATGCACCAGGTGATAATGAGGGTCTACTATCAGATTGAGTCATCATTGGAGATAATAAAGGTGACAATGAGGGTCTGCTACGTTCTTCTTCATTTATAATTGGAGGTGAAGTGATCAAGTTTGCGCTATCACGCTTTAAACCACGACCTGCCATCTACATATTCAAGAACCTTGAGTTAGTAATAATAAATAATCATCACAAAACAAATCTCAAGTACAATAGTATCCCCCCGGCCCCTGGTTGAGTCAACGGCATTCCACTTGAACATTTGAAAACAGGCCCTGTTTGACTTGGATTTAGAATTTTAGATCCCTTCTCTGTGACTTTGCTTACCCTGCTTCACAAGTACAATAGTATTCCCTGGGGATAACGTGTGTGTGAGAGAGAGAAAGTATAAACTACTTGATATATCTACCAAAAAAAAAACAAGAGGATGCATGGTAGCTTGAGAACTAACGGCAACAACCAACCAAAAGAACGAGAGAATAAGAAAAAGTAGAGAAGCAGGGATGCAAGACCCACCCCCACCGCCTGCCACAGAAAACTTTCTCCGTTCATGCTAGCTTTTGAATTAATCGCCTGTCTTTTAAGTTTGATATCACTGACTAAAAAGAGAATACTCTTATTTATTATTTAATATATAATAAATCCTATAATTATCCAATGTGATGACAACATACGAAACAATAAGCAGATCAACAAGCTCCAAGTCTCTCTTTAGTTGAGAAGGCAGGTAAACAGTACACACACGCACACTCCGTGTAACATTGCAACCCTTGAATTCTGGATATATACGAGCATACATGGGGGAGCCTCTTTCTTCCAATAAATTAATACTTATAAGAAGACTAACCATGCAAGACAACATATTGGCCTCTTTAGTGAGAAGAGCCAAAGGTCAACTACCGGATATGTCAGGGATATCTGCCAGAGGACAAGTTATTCAAATGCCGAAAACACAATTGTGCAAAATATAGTTTCTTATTTGAAATCTAGCTGGCTTTTTAATATACAAGTCAAACACTTACGGTCAAAACTATCAGATGTTACACAACACGTCAAACCTATAAATTATAATAACAAAGCTTCCCCCGTCGGATAACCTCAATTATAAACAGTGCATTCATAATAAAATGTTCAAGGAACCAGTTAGATGAAGCAGTTATCTCGCCTAAATCAACAGCAGATTATGAACCAAAAGATCACTGCATATACGGAAAGCCAAGCCCGGATTCTTATACCACTTTGAACAAGATGGGTCTGTTTCTTATACCATTTTCTTAGTGGTTAGCATGCTATTGCAGTCCAATGACAGGTGCAAGAAATTAAACATGTACTTTTCACAGTATTATTCTTATTAGAATTATTATAAAATATCAGCTTTAATTTGATTCTTAAAAGCAGGAAAATGAAACCTTTCTTGAAGGAAAAACCACGAAGCAGAGACAAGTCACAGTAACCTAAAATGGCTCGGGAAGAAGCTCAAACCATCAAGACGCACAATTGACCCATGCACGAACACAAGGCCGTGAAGCACAGTGGAGATGACGATGGTGAAGCGAAGACGAAGAGGAGATGCGGTGGCTGTGTGTGAAGCTGGAGAAGAAAGCTCTGACTGACTAATGATGGAGAGATGCGCTAGATGAAAGCAACAGAGGTAGACGAAGGGTGGAGAGACGATGATTAAAGATGAAGTGAGAGACAAGATAGCCGGGCAGAGGAGGAGTGATGCGAGGCCACTGGTGGCTAGAAGAAGAGAAAGATTTCTTGCGACATATGAGAAGGCAGAACTGGGGGCGACAGCTTGCGTATGAGAAGGCAGAGAGGAGAGGGATTAGGGCTCAATGGAGGGAAGGTCAAAATTTTTGGAGGGAAATGATTTTTCACAACAACAAAAAAATCTAAGTCATACTATTTAAGTCTTGCGTGTGTCAATTACATCCGGCTTGCGTATGTCAAAATTTGCTTTTATAAATTATAAGTTGAAATTTAAGTCTTACCCCTGCTTGGATGAGAAGAAAAGTTGGGAAAAAAAAGAAAATGAGAAGAAAAAACAAAAAAGAAAATGTTATCACTCATCCTGCTTGGATGAGTGAGGGAAAACAAGGAAGAAAAAAATGTATAAATATTAGAATAACTAAAATACTCTTATTATAATTAATTGGCAAGGAAACTAAATAATTTAGCAAAAAAATTATTTTTCTTTGTAAAAATAAAAAAGGAATAATTTTTGAACTTAATTACAAAACCAGAATTGTCTTCACCATCAGGGACTCCCACGGAGACGTTGTTACTGCTGCTGCTCGAGGTTTTCTTCTTCTTTTCTCTGCCTCTCTCACTGCTTTCTTCTCCCCTTCCTTTGCTCTATCATCTTCATAAGCTTATCAGACATGCATAGGTTCTTCATAAGCTTATCATCTTCCGTTGTTGAAGCTCATGTGCCCATTGTAACCTTCTTGGCAACGAGTCCTTCTCTTGCTTCTCTTGGGAACCCATACTTCTTTTAGATTGCACAGAAAGATTCTGCTCAAGTGAATGGCATTAGCGTGATCGTGCAAGCTTTTGGGTGGACAGAAGCAGTGCTCATTTACGTCGACAATGACTACTGGAAAGGGGCCATACACTCCTTAACTAATGCTCTTGAACAAGCCTATGTTCGAATCCCATATATGAGTGACACCGTCGACCGCGGACGAAGAAATCAAAATAGAACTCTCCAAGTTGATGGCCAATCAAACCAGAGTGTGCGTTGTGCACATGTCCACCAATATGAGTGCCATTTCACCGTCAGCTGCGGACAAACTGTGACCACTGGACCAACGACGGTGAGAGCGTTTAGCGCTGGAAAGAATGAGGACGAATGCAAGCTTGGCGGGAGAGGGCAGTGAGGGGAATGAACTGAAACAGTGAAAATCTCTCCATTTGTGGGGAGAAATTTTGAGAGGAAAATGGAGTATGGGGTCCATTATATTTTTCTTCCCACTTTTCCTTTCTCTCCTATTTTCTTTTTTATCCAAGCAGGGGAAAACTTCATTTCTCTCCCATTTTCCACTCCACTTTTCCTTCCTCTCCCATTTTCACTCAATCCAAGCAGAGCATTAGTATTTTTCACGCACAAGAATAACTATATTATATTTAGAATAATATTATAGTGTTTGGCAACTTTTTTTAATCAATATCTAGACAACTTGATATTAATGCTGATATATTTTGTTGATATAATTTGATTTATGTTAATTTGTATTTAACTTTAAAAAAAAAGAAGAAGAATCAGCTTTTCAAATTAATATATTATTATATGATTTATTAAATATCAGTTTAATTTTTCCAGTCTAATTTGAAATAATTTGATCTTTTTCAGTTTAAAAATATCCATATCTATTTAAAAAAAGATAAGATATGTATACATAATATAACATTGACAAGATCAAATTACATGAAGATATGGACTAAAAAAGGAGAATAATGTTGTCATGAATATACAAGAGATGATACTTAAGATTTATAAATTTCTCACATTATAATGATTATTGCTGTAAATTACTGTAATGTACAATCAAATCATTAAGCAGTTTGTTTAATTAATAGGAGTTGTAATTTTTTAATCAAGGGAGAATTAGAAAGAAGGAGCAATAAGCAGTAATATTTATGAGGGAAGATCATAAAATTATCTAAAAGGAGCAAATATTCAAATATAAATTTAAAAATACCACATTGCCCCTATCCCCTAACCTCCTATATTTTTTTATAAACAATTTAAAATTTTCTTCTTAAAACCTTCATAGATTTTAATTGAAAATAAAAGTTATATACTTCTATCAAAATTTAGATTATTTTTTAATTTATTATGTGCATGATTTTAAAAAATTCAAAAAAGCTTGTATAATTTATTTTCTTTATTTAATAAGAAATTTATATCAGATTTTCAATAAAAATATCATGTAATGTTAAGAAATTTAAAAAAGGGAAAATTGGGGATAAATCCCCTATTGAAAATTTAATTAGCAAATGGGACCTAAAGATTTTGTGCAACTTAACTTCTTTTATGTGCAATTTATCTTTCCTTGTGTGCAATGTATCTTTTTTTTTTTTTTGTATAATGATCTTCCTTTATGTGATGTACAACTCACTTTCTCTTTGTGCAAATGAAATTCTCTTATCTGTAACTAATTTCTCACATCTAAATAATATTTTGTGCAAACCATCTTCCCTTTGTACAACTTATCTTTCTTTGTGTACAACTAATCTTTTCTTGTGCAATCAATCATCCTAGGTCCCATTTGCCAATTAAATTTTTAATGAGGGATTTATCCCTAATTTTTCCTTTAAAGAATTCAGTTAATTTATTATAATGTTATAAGACCCCTCCTCAAAATCATTTAACAAAAGCCACGTAATTATGTAATAAAAAAATTCATGTACGTTAAGAAATCTAAAGAAATCATTTTCTTTGCATTTTTAAATATTTCTTATATAATGAATTAATAATAATCATTTTAATAAAATTATATAATTTTTATCTTTAATTAAAGTCTATGATGATATTAAATAATTTAAATTTTTATAAAAGAAAAGAAAATTTTAATTTCTACATGACTGAACAATGTTTGCATTTTTTTAATTGATTTTATGTAGGTTGTAAATTTTGAGAGAAACTATGTTTAATATATTTAAATTTATTAGTTTGCATTAGTTTCGAAAATAAAATGCGAGAGGAAATATAGAAAAAAATTTAGGAGGTTCGAATTAGAACAGTATAGTATCTTTAAATTTATATTTGAATATTAGGTCCTTTAAATAATTTTAATTTTTATTATCCTTTTCTGTAAATATCACTCTCTATTGATCCTTCTCTCTAATTCTCCCTTTAATCAAAGTATCGAATCCAAATCCTAAAAATATAACCATGTTAAATATTTGGTTGGAGAATTTTGTTGTTCTTTACAGTTCTATCAAACTCAATATTAATATGCTAGCAATATTGTTATAAACCATTCTATATAAATTTTTACTTCGCACTTATTATATTCTTCATATGTCTATTCTTTAAATATTAGTAAAATTCAATTTTGTCTCTCTCATTTATTCTTCTACATTAGGATCAATAATATTCAGTTAATTTGACATAGTCATAATCAACCAATAAGTGAAGAAATAATTTTTTTCATAGTTAAGTCAATCAAGTGCATAGATTGAATTAGTATAGTTCACCAATGCTTCCACGATTTCACTACATCCCTTTACCAAATTTTTGTTGGTTTCTTTCTTATACAAAATAGTCTTTTATCTCATGAAAAAATAGAATTACAGCATTTTATAAGAATAAAGTTGTAAAATTTCTAATTACACAGTATCTTGGAGAAAAGAAATTAACAATTGCTGATGGAATTAGCCACGAAAAATATTCCGTTAGTAATTTCCGTCATAGATCCGTCAAAATTGCCATGGGATTCTAACGGAATTTGCCATGGATTTCTGACAGAAATTACTGACGGAATATTTCCGTGGCTAATTCCATTGGTAATTCCATTTCCGACGGAATTAGCTACGGAAATATTCCGTCAAATTTGTCAGAAATCCGTGGCAAATTCCGTCAGTGACTTTTCCGACAGAATTTGCCACGGATTTTCGATGGATTTTTGCGACGGAACATCTTCCGTCAGTAAATCCATTGGTAATTCAATGTTTTTTGGTAGTGAAAAAATCTGTCTCAAATTTTAATGTTACCCAAAAAAAAGATTTAGTATAAATAATATTTCCCCCGCTAATTGATTAAAAGTAGTTAAAAACCTAAGTCTCCGAATATTAAAGTTTTATGCTGATCATTATTTGTTTTCATATTAGCACATTTAATTGAACATCATAAACAAACTTTCAAAATAAATAAATAAGTAATAGATATAAAAGAATACTTGTCAATGAGTTTCTACCAAAATATATTTGTGTCAAATATGTACATTAACTCATTAATTATTCCATTTTAATTTATAAAATTAAAATCTCTATGCGTGTGTGTAAAAAATAAAACACGTGGGAACATTAAATGCGATATGGACCTTTTTCATTGATCGAACTACCCAAAAAACAAAAAGAGTTCACGTCTTACTAATTCCAAACACTAAAATATTAGAAAGGGAAAAAGTCGCTATCAAAACCAAAAAAAGAAGAAGGGGAAAGGTGAATTTCTTATAACCATCAAATTGAATCATTAAAAAAAAAGGGTTCTCTCTCTTTCTGATAGTTATGACGGTTATCATCGTGTTCGTAACTTCTTGTTCTGTCATCGATTATAGCAATGAAGGAGGTTCTTTAGAGTGTCATTTGTCCCCCACTGTAGCGGAGGTGAAAAGAGTGGCTTCTCAATATTTCTCTGCGAGAGAGAAGTGTGGTGAGGAACAAATGATCGGAGGAATGAGGTCGATTGAGGTTGGAGGAAGCTCTAGAGAAACAAAGTCGGAAGAGAAGAAGACGACTCTTGAGGCTGATTTGGTGTGGAGGAAGAAAGAAGAGAGAAGGTTTGGGGGTGGTGCTCTGATTGGGAGAATGTTTACAGAGAAGAATCTGAATGTTGCTTCGGTAATTCAGATGATCAGAAAGGAGTGGAATCTAGAAAAGAAAGGGGATCTGGAAATTGTAGAGATGGATCAGAAAACTTTTGTGTTTGAATTTAGATATCGAGAAGATTATAGAAGAATTTTGCGAGGGAGGTCATAGTAAATTAATGGATGGCTCTTGTATATTCAAAAGTGGGAGGAAGAAATGGTAGGTAGTGAGGTAAACTTTGACTTGTGCCCTTTTTGGATCCAATTTCAGGGCCTACCATTGGCAGTGATGGATGTTGAAAATGCCATTAGACTTGGCTCGAGGATTGGAGAGGTGGTTCTTGTGAAGGATCCTAAGTGTGATGGTCTGTTAACTAGGAGTTTTTTTTTTTGTGCTTGAGTGCTTGTTCGTTTAAAGAAATCTCTAGACTTAAAGAAACCTTTAGTTACTGGACTTTGTGCTCCACGACCTGATAAGGATCTTATATTGATCAAGGTGAGATATGAAAGATTGCAAAATTTGTGCTTTGCCTGTGGGAGACTGGGGTATGATATCAAAAGCTGTATGTACAAGGACAACAAAGAGACTGGCTCTGCAGAGCATGGAAATTGGTTGGGAGTACAGGCTGCTAGAAGGATGGATGAGTTAGTGGTTATCTGTAAGGATAGTTAGGAAGAAGTGGACTGTATAAAGTTAAGAAAGACAAATGATAAAGGCAAACAGATTGAATTACCTTGGAAGGAGGATAAGGCAAATAAAGAAAAGAATACAGGTGATAAGAAGACTAAGCAGGTGGACTTGAGCTGTAACATGGTTGTTAAGAAGAATAAGAAGGAAGAGGTTATTGTAGGGACTAGTGGATGTCAGGAGGCTAGGTCAATTTCAATTAAAAAAGGAGTGAAGGAGGTTGCAATTTATAGGTCTGAAGAGAAGGATGAGAAAGCTTTGTCTCTACCTAAGAAAAGCAGCAATATGTCTAAGGCAATAGTATTATATAGGAGTGTATCTCCTATGTTATAGATAGTAATAGGTTTGAGGAAGATTGGGTTGAAAAGGCCAATGATGGAGGAAGAGGAGAGGTCAGATGTTAAGAGAATATGACCAGAATTGTATACTATATTGCATTAATTTGTTTTATTTTGAAGGGGACTTAAGGTGATTAACAGTCCTTTCTTCACAAGGAAGTGTCCATTATTGTCTCACTATTTTTTTTTATGAGGATGCTTTATTTTTTGTGAATGCAAGAAAGTAGAATTGTTAAGTGTTGAAAGGCATATTAAATTGCCACTGTAAGGCTTCAGGACAAGCAGTAAATTCTAATAAGTCCTATTTTTTTCCGAAGAATGCAATTGAGGATGTTAAGAAGGAAGTATATGTGGTTTTGAGGATTAAAGCAAGTGATAATCCTACTAAATATCTAGGAATGACAATGATATGGGGAAAGTTGAAGTTAGAGGCTCTTTTGTTTGTTTAAAACAAAGAAGCTTAGTTTGAAATTACAGGGATGGAAATAGAAGTTTCTGACATTGGTAGGGAGGGAAGTGATGATTAAGGCAGTAGGACCGATAATACCTGTGCTTCCTATGTCCTATTTCAGATTTCCAAAGAAGGTTTGTGTTGAGTTAGATGATATGATGGCAAGGTTTTAGTGGGGTCAAAGGGAACATGATAGCATACGAGGAGGCGTTGAATATGAAGGTCATGAAGCCCAAATAACACTCCCTCAATTAGAAACCCAGCAAGCCCTCCAGGATGTTCAAGGGATTTATAGCTCTAGAATGCTTAGATGGAGGAGGACATGGATCATTCCTTGGATGATGACACGGATACATGCGGAGCTTAACGTGACATATGGAAGGCCACCCCGAAAACCACCATGGCATATAAGTCATTGGAGTATGAACACTTGGACCTTGAGAAAGATAAGAGCACATTCTAAGAGCCCACAAGGAGCATTTAAAGCCAGTTTTCATGTTGTTGAAGGCCCAACACAATTATATATGCATGGAGGAGTCCATTGGAGCTATAATCTTTTAAATTGGAGCCCAAATGCATTATGCTATGGACCATGGGAATTCCAGAACGTGATTCAACCACATTCAAGCCCAAATGGATGTCTAAAAGGCCCATTTATGGTTCTGGACGTGAATAGCAATGAAGGTCCATTTAGAAGATCCAAGAAGATTCAAGAAGCATCAAGAGTGATATTATTGACATTAATTAGGATTCTGTTTGTTTTAATTAGTTTCCTATTTTATAGTTTCCTATCTTCAAATAGCATATTTGTTCTTGAAGTTTAAGTTATTTCCTTTTATTTCTATGTAAGAAATGATGCCTCCCATAGTCAAATAATCATTAATGAGGCATCATCCCTAGTATTTATGTCTTAAGATGCTGATTCTAGAGTGTTCTATGGTTGCCTATATATAGGCTACGTTTTTGTACTAAAAATCAGATTTGAATGAATGAATTTTAGAGAATTTTATTTCTCTTGAGTGAGCTTTGCTTGCCGCCTCGTATTCTCGTGGGAATACTCGACTGTATCAAGGACTGATCATCCTTGTGGTGTCTCCATGGCTAGGGTTGTAAGAGACAAGTTCTCTTAAGGTCCTACCTTCGATCGTTCGTCTAGTTTCCTAACTTGTTTCTAGCCGATCCGTATACGTACCGTATATCAGAACAAGAAGGTAGAATATATGGGAAATCTTGGAAATCACTGAGCTTCACAAAAAGTGAAGGTGGAATGGGTTTCAAGAATTTAGAGTTGTTTAATAAAGCTCTCCTTGCTAAGACTGCATGGAGGTTGGCTCAAAATCTAGATGCTTTGTGGTGTAGGATTTTGAAGGGTTTGTATTTCCTGGAAATTGATTTTTTTGTCGGCAAAGCAAGGTTGTAGATCTTCTTGGGGTTGGTCCAACATCTTAGAAGGAAGAGATTTAATAAATAAGGATCTCTGTTGGAGAGGAGGGATCGACGATAGGATCAGAAATTTTGTTGATAATTGGATTATTCCCGAAGCTAATGGGTATGCATTGGCTTCCACATATTTGGATGAAGAAAACGAGTTTGATTGTGAAGAGCTTAATCAGAAATAATTCTTAGTGTTTTGAAGGAATGGAAGATTGGTTTAGTGATGAAGATAGAGCTCTCATTAACTTTATTAATATTCCCAGATCAAATTTTGTAGATAAGTGTCTTTGGATGATGAGTAGAGATTGTAATTACTCTATGAAGTTTGGGTATAGGGTAGCTTTGGCCTTTGGGCAGCGAAGATGTTACAAGATTGAGAGATCCGGGAGGCTCCTATAAGATATCTAAACAGCTGTGAAATCAATTGTGGAAGCTGAAGATTCCTCCCAAAGTAGGTCATTTTATGTGGAGAGTAGTGAGTGGAGCTTTGACCACCAAGAAGCTCTCTTTAGAAGAAAACTTGGAAAGCTAGGTGTAGGCATATTTTTGAAGGTGCTGAGGTGGATGCTATTAAATGTGTAGCAAGGTTGTTGAGGCTAGTTAGTGATTATGATGAGGCTCAAAAACAAAGGGGGAGACATAAGATGGAGGGCAATGGTACTGAAAGAGCGAGAATTTGGAGGGCACCTGAGAATAAAGCAATCAAGTTGAATGTGGATGCTTCTTCCAAGTTATTTCATATGGCTGCTTCTGTAGGGTTGGTGGGAAGAGGTGAGAATGGTGTGTTTGTTGGTGGTTTGGTAATGAAGGTTAAGGCATATTCAGCTCTTATTGTAGAAACCTTGGTAATCTTGGAAGCTTTATATTACAGTGAGAGGTGGGAAGGAAAGAAGGTGATAGTTGAAATTGATTGTCAAGGGCTATTTCATAGATCGAGAGCTTCTGAATTCAAGGGATGCGATTGGAGCTGCGAAGATGTCATGCTAAACTGTTATTCAAAGTTGAGATTGTTGCAAAATTGATCTTTTTCTTTGGTTTCTCGTAAGGGCAATAGAGCTGCTGATTGTTTAGCAGCAGAGGTTTTAAAAGGAGTAGTACCACAAGGATGGTTTTCTGAACCACTATCCTTTTTGTTGCATATTCTGCAGAATGATTTTGAGCTTTCTAATTGTGATTTAGCTAGGGCTCGTATTGGCTAACTACTTATAGTAATTAAGAGATAGATAAAATCTCTGAAAACAAGGACATACAAAAGTACATACCGGTAAATGAGTTAATATTCAAATACAATTCTTTTAAAATCTTATTGATTGTGCAAAATTGGCCTTTGTCTTTGGTTTCTTACAAGGGCAGTAGAGCTACTGATTATTTAGCAGCATGATCTTGAGCTTTCTAATTGTGACTCTTTGTCTAGGACTGGTATTGGCTAACTGCTTGTATGCTAGGATTTTTTTGAGTGTTTGCTTTGGTTTCGTCTATTAGTTATTTGCGCATTGCCAATAAATCATGTGCTGCCTATAGCATTAAACTACTTATTCAGCAGTTTATCCCTCCAGGAAATTAATATGTGAAAAACTTTAGCTTGAAAAGCTTTACTTAATTTCACAACGTGCAGACCAGTTCTTCTATTTGTTGAACAATTAAAATATCTCATATTATTCTTCATCAGTTTGAGTTGCATTTAAATTTTTATTTGATTTCTATATTATAATTTGTAATTGATTTTTATATCTATTAAAAAAAATCTTTTGTTTATTTCAAATTTTTAATTCATATGCTGTGATTTTTTTTTGGAAAAATGTCAATATAATTTTAATTTTAATTAAAAGATAGAGTTGTTACCGCGTGTTTGTGTGTGTATAGAAAAGAAGAAATTATCAAATATTACACAAAAATTATCAAATATTATTAAAAATGGTATGTTTAAGAATAATTCTAAAACTTACGTTAAATATATTAAAAAGAATTTCAAGTAACACTCATTTCAACCAAAAGAGTAACATGTACCAAGAAATTATTTTTTATTTGCTCAAGTCTTTGTAAAATTTAGAAATGAAAAAATTAAGAAATTAAAATCATATATCACACTTGAGGTGAAATAACTAGTATTTCTTTTGAAAAATAAAATTTTTTGTACTGTTATTTTTTTTTTTTACCAGCAAAGTTTTTGTACTGTTAATTATTGAATGAGCATTTGATATGAAATGAACGAATTTGAAAAATGAAAAATTGAAAAAGAAGCATAACACATGAAAAAATGTACTCTATAAGGAAAAAAACATAAAATTAAAGTTGTCAGGAAACAGATAAATTTAAAGCATGTATGTTGCATTTAAATTTGGTTGGTCACCCATTTTATGAGTTACATTTATTGTATAATTTGTCATTGATCTTTTGTACATATCTAAATAATTTTTGTTTATTGTACATTTTTTAATTACTACGTTGCAATTTTTTTAAAATATTATAAATTTAATTTCAATTAGACAATGTTGAATCGTTACAATTTATATATATGGTAAATAAGTAAAACCAACTCCAAACTCATCTGAAAAAATAAAATTAAAGTAATTAAGAGACAGAAAAAATCTTGATAAAAAAGTATTGTATGGCTTGGAGTTTTGTCATCAAATGGAATATATGACGATTTCGTTTTTCTGTGTCACAAATTTCCGGACATCCATCTGTTCATGAGTGGGATTTAAGGGAAAAAAACAAAATCTCATTTGAGAGAAAAGTATTAAAAAGAAAAGAAAACACATAAGTAAGTGCATACCTGTAAATGAGTTGTCATCCAAATATAATTCTTTCCAAGATGTGCAGTTACTTATTGATTGTGGAATGCTTCCCTGTAATTGATTGTCAACAACAACAAAGACTTCAAGCAAAGGGAGATGATGACGCATTTTTTCTGGCAAATTACCCTTTAAATGATTATGGCCAAAGTTGACATATGTCAAAGAAGGCATGTTCCACATAAATGAAGGAATTTCTCCTATAAATAAATACAAAATATATGTTAATTACTTGGTAGTATGGCAAGCATGTTCCTCATAAATTCATCCGTACACAAGCATATAAATAATACATGGAATTTTGGTAATTAGAGGGTTAAAATTAATAGAACATAATTTATTTTTTGTTGCACAGTAGTTTTAAATGGACTCTTCCAATATTAATAACCAATTGAATGTTAAATTTCTTTAAAAAGAAGAATTGCTGAAGATCACAGACTAGGGAATTAATCTCCCCTAATCTAAAATGAACATCCAAATTATTTATATTTTGTATTATAGTTATTAAAGTATTTAAAAAGGATCTAACTTTAAGATCTCAGGATGAATTCATCATAAGCAAAAAAGAGCTGAAATTTTAGTTTTTCTCTAAGGAATTAAAATACTTTTAGTTACACATTTTGGAGATAAAGCATAAAATTAAGGATGAAATTTCATGTGCTTCAATGTAAAAGCGAACCAGATACGAGTTATGTATATGTTGACAAGAGAATTGGAAGTATTATAAAATCTTTTCAAATACAAATCTTTTCATCAAATAAAAACAATTATATTGATAGCGAACACATTTATTCTAATGATCCAAAATTATATTTTATTTCTTTTTTTAAAGACATTTTTGCTGGGATTTTTACAGGGCTTCCCCAATTTTTTTTAATGACCCAAAATTATATTTTATTTCTTCTCTTTTCAAGGATTTCTGTTGTGAATGCAAACTTTTTGGTAAGCTTCTCATGATTTTTTAACATGAATGAAAGAAATGAAGAGCAAAATCTCACTTTAGAATTACTTTTCATTAGAAATGAAAAGTATAACAAAAACAAAAACATACAATATGGTCTAAGACAATCATATAATTAAAATTCTTACCTTGCAAATTGTTGTAGATAAGATTAAGCACTTCGAGATTTGCCAAATTTCCAATCTCAATTGGAATGATTCCTGAACAAATTATATATGGTAAAGTCATTTTATTAATCAAAATATATTAATAATGTGGTAGGCTAAGACTAAAAAAAAAAAAATTTCACATTTTAATTATATCAGGTGCTCGCATCAGTCGATGATTTTACCTTTACTTTATTTTGGCATTGTAATATTATTTTCATATAATATATATAAATAAAAAAGAAACTTCAAATTAAATAGATTGACATTTATAATTATTCACAATTGATACTTTATATTTGGTTATTTTAAAGCCGCAAACTTTTCTGTTTTTAGTATTAAACTTATCCTTCCATAAAATTTTTTTCAAATATTACCAACTCTGGCATGTCTAAAAATAAGCCCAGAACTTGCCTTAAATATTAAAAAAAAATTTCAAGTAATACTCAATTCAAAACAGAGGAGTAAAATACAAAAGATTTATTTTTTAATTAATTTTAACTGTTTTAAAACAAAAATTATGAAAATCATAAATTACACTTGAGATGACATGATTAGTATATTGGATAACCATTTATTTATTTTTTGGTTGGTGTTATTTTTTGGTTGGTGAAAATCCTTTAGTTTGAAATTAATGAATTTGAAAAATAAAAAATTACATGAGTTAGCAAATTTACAAATTTTATCACGTTGTTTTATATCTTTATCATCTTAGCTTTTGTCTATTAATTGGATCAAAGCTAAATATTTCTTTAAATGATTGATAATGGAAATTGTATGGGGAATTGCTGCTGAAAATTTGTTCTTTGAAAGTTATAAAACCTTCAAATGCTTTATATTCCTATATCTTTGAAAGTTATAAAACCTTCAAGTGCTTTATATTTCCCGTCTAGTTTCTACATTGGCCCTCATCTCAATTATTGATTCCCTATGTCCAAGTGAGATTTCTCGGTATGTAACAATTACTCCCCTCTTTAAATAAATTTTATCCTCAAAATTTAAAAACATACCTTATCTAATAGTTCTGGGGGTCTAGCCTTCATGTCGTCTTCTTTTCCCACGTGGCCTCTTCTTGAGTTAGATCCCTCCAGATAACTTTAACCATTGGAATAGCCTTATCCCATGGCTGCTTGATCTACCGATCTATCACCCTTACCAGCTTCACTTCGAAGGTAAGGTTATCTCGCAACTCCATATCTTCACATTCTAAGGTATGAAAGGGATCCGGTGGATACTTCTTCAGTTGAGAAACATAGAAGACGTCATAAATTTGACTCAAACTAAGGGGTATGACCAAGCTGTAAGCCTCTGAGCCAACTTTTGATAGGATTTGGAAGGGTCTTAATGAATTTCGGCATCAATTTACAGGCTTTGATCGACCTTCCTACACCCGTAGTTGGAGGTACCTTCAGATAAATGTGGTTTCCAACTTTGAATTTTAGGGGTTTCCATTGTACGTCAGTATAGCTTTTTTGTCCTTTATACGAGCCTAGCTCATCTTCATGACATTACCATGGCAGTGCTTCTGCCTTCATGGCTTTTTACTGTACCATGGTATTTTGGGTTCCTCTAACACTACTTTTATCTATTATTTCCAGCATACCCAATTGTTCCCACCTTTACTTTAAGGGCATGGCTCTTCTGTTTCGTATTCTCGTCTTGTATTTAACTTGCCTGAATATGTATCCTTCAGGACTTACAGCTTATAGTTTCTTTAACTCTTACTTTTCTCACCTTCTTTCAGTGGCTAGAGTAGAATTGAGTACAGCCTATTTAATAATAATGGTGTCTGTGAAAAAGTCAAGGGTACTCTCTCTGTACTAAGTAACCAACCTGAGGAAATTTCCCCATCTTAGACTCATCCTTGGTCATCTTACTCTCATGTTCCAAAGAGATACTATCCTTATAGCTCGGTAACCTTCCTTTAGGCTTGGTCTACTGTGACCTTGAGAGCTACCACGCTGTCCTGTAAGCCTTTTCAGGACCTACCGTGACCCTGGATTCTTTCTCCATTTTGTCCAAACCATGTTCCACTCTTTAGGAGTCTTTAGGCTAGTGGACTAGGTTAGAGAATAAGTTATCTACCCTCAGTTAGTGGCTTAACTTATCATTCCCTAAGACTGATCACAAGTACTAATATCGTCTTTCCAGATCTAACTCAATCCTTCCAGTCATCTCTGAAATCATTCATCTTTCTTGCGTTTTCTTTTTCCCCTTAAGTTTTAGCTACCTCAGGCCATTTTGCTATCACAATGCTCGTGAAATTTTCTAGACCATTAGCTTGTCTCTATGGCCTTCTGGGCTTGATATCATATCCATGCCAATCTGCCATGCCTTATGATTTTCTTTTTTTATCTTGTGGGGAGAGATCTTATAAAATCGTCTCTATCCTCTTCTCATATTTTCCATCCTTTTCTTATTCTTGGCCAGTTTTGTTCCTATTGGGGTAAGGTTAACTCTGTAAATCTTCTTGCCTTTCAGAGAACAGTCCACTCTCGATGGAGTGGCGTCAACTTCATATCAGAGAATCAATCCCTTTTCAGAGAACCACTCGCCCCCAATAAAGCAGCGTCAACCCTGTATTGGAGAACCACTTCATCTTCAGATAACAGCTTGCCCCCAATAGAGTGGCATTGACCCTGTATTGGAGAATCACTTTCTTTTCAAAGAATAGCTTAGTCTTAATAGAACGGTATTAACCACAAGCCGGAGAACCACCTCCCAAATATTTTTTTGAAACACTCTATGGCCAAGACTGGTCGGTTGTTTAGTCTTTGTCCCGACACATTCTTTTCATACTGTATCCCTATTAGGGAACCCTCTCCACCTACTTTACTTAATCACTATGGTAGTGGCATCCATCCAAACTCTTATCTCTTGCATTCTTATTGGCCTGAGTGCTATGATTGCACCTTTCATTGATGCCTTAAGGACATAAAGGGATATTTATTAGTGCCTATCATTACCATGTATCTAAATATTATCAAGCTCTAAGCATTGTCGGGAACTTGCTCATCACTTTCTATATATCAATTCTTAGTGCAACCATCAGCTATTGCATTCTCATCTATTTCCTTTTCATAGTATCCTCAAAAGGGATCTTGCCTGATTCTAATCTTTCAATTTACCTCACCTTCCGGTCAATTATCCTTATGGCCGAATATCGACCACCATCCTTTGATCACATTACACAGCGAATATTCAATCACTACACTGTGTTATTTAGGTCAGGCACTTAACTTAGTGTTAGTTCTTCATTCTGTATCATCTCATCTCTATCCCTTTTGGTCTATCATGCCTGAGGGCTTTTATCCCTATTCGGGGTCCTAATACAATTTCAAGCATCTTATTCTATCATCTTGCCTCTATTTTACTCAGGTCTATTGTGACCCTGTCTTAGGTATTTACCCGTCTTTACCTTTGTCATCCAATTTGGCCTCACTTCAGTGTGAAGACCAAATCCTCTGGTAGGAAGGGTCAATGCTTTCTTCTTACAACCATGGAGTAAATTATGCAAGGATAACCCATTCAACTAAGTATAACATCAATATCGTGGAAAGGCATGCTTATGGGGTTCAGTGTAGTGCAACAAGGAATGTATTATAACGTGCAATTTAAATAACTATCAGAAGTTAAACCTCTAGTGCTCGTAGGAATGAAAATACAAAGATCACATAAAAACAGGTCAATGGTGAGGCCTATGCGTCTAGCATCATCATACGATGTAAAGGAATGATTGACGCCTGAGTCAAACAATGCATGTATGAAGAGATCATTCAGAATAATTGTACCTCAGGGCATCTCAGGCGACTTACTAGTCTCTTCCTTACTGAGGGCAAATACCCTGCCTTAAGTTTATGGTCTCGAACTATCCATATTCTATGGGCACTCTCGTGTGAAATGTCCCGACTTTCCACACTTAAAGCATACGTTTTGACCCATCAAGCATGGCTTATCCTTATGGTCTTAGCACAAATCTCACATTCCCCTCCTTGGCAAATAGGGTCCATTCCTTCTCGTCTTGCTTTTCCTCCTCGTTTAAGTCTTCCTGACAAATCAGGCCTTTTCTGTTTCCTGCTATGGCTGGAGGAAGTCCCTTCCTGACTTGACCTCTCTGCGGGTCTCTCAGCCCTTTGGGTTGCCCTAATTGAATCTTGATGATTCTGGCTATTCTCTGTAATGTGGCAAACCTCCACCGTCTTATTAAATACTTCAAGTTGTCGTGGGGCTACCTTCTCTCTTAGCTCGGGCTTCAACCCCCTAGTCACCTTTTTTGTAGACCAGCACTCATCATTCATGTACTGGAGATAAGTAGAGTACTTGGACAACTTGATGTACCTTGCCAAGTACTCATCAAAAGATTGATTTGCTACTTGTTTAATCATGAGGAATTCGGCTTCCTTCTCATCCCTCACAAATTGGGAAAAGTATTTCAGGAAAAACTGATCTTTAAACACTTATCACGTGATCAGAGTGTCATTAGCTTAGAGGACCAGCTAATATATCGTCATCTGAGCCTTCCTCTTAAATGGACACTCTAGTATAGCAAAGATCTTTTATAGCCGAGTTATCCAGTCTTCGGCTACTTGCATATCAAAGGTCCCCTCAAAAGCAGGAGGATTATGTTTGCCAAACTAAATAATCTATTGCTGTAGTGTATCAAGCTCTGCAGCAGGTTAGGGCCTCACATGAGCTATTCCTGATAGTTCCGTGGTGGTTATGGTGTAGGTTGGGCAGTCCCGGCTATACCTTGTCTGGGTTGTTGTAATTGTGCTAGTGCTGCTGCTACTGTCGTAGCTATAGCATCATCTCTCTCCTACTCTTGCCTAGCCTAAGTGGCTTGTATCTTAGCCATGTTCCTCTATTGTTCCTCTGGTCTCTCCATAATCCTTTCCATTGGATCAACCAGGGGTCTTGATGATTCTCCCCTTCCTCTTGATCCTCATCTTATTCTCACCATTTTGTTGTTTTTGTCTTAACTATAAGAGGAACAAAATTATTAATTTACATAAACATTACTTTATATTACCTTTCTATTCACATATCCACATATATGGCACAGTCAGCAAAACAGTGTTCAAGTATCAGTGCAACCCGTCACAACCATCTAACATATTATACATTCATCCATATTCACAACGTAGTGTTAGGAAAGGGAAATGTAATGAGAATAAAGATCTTCAAGTCATCAAGTAGCTGATGGAAGGTATGTGATATGGAGCAGCTACAAATCTTTTGAATCTCATCTAGCCTTACTCTGGTTCTTGGTAAAGCATCCATCAGTGCTCGGCTCCAGAGAGCATCATTAGTATTTGGATCCTCCTCAATTACTTGATTGTATAATTGTCTCACATAAAGGAGAAAATCCAAATAAGTAATATCATATTGGTTCTGGGTTCGGTCTATGTACCTTCCCAATTTCCTTAGCTCTGTGAGGATGCTATCATAGTCTTTGAATTCTTTCTTTACTAATAAAGATCTTTTCTGGATAGGTATGTTCTTAACCTTGTCCTATTCTGGTCTTACCATCCTAATTGGTATTGCCCTGATTGCATTGTGGCCCGCTTCATCTGGACTAGGTTTAGGCCTCACAGTACTGATAGGCACTACTTTAAAAGCACTGGGGCCTGCCTCCTTTGGATGCGGCCTCGGTTTGGTAGCATTTTGTGCATCACCCTCCTCAAGCTTTATAATATCATTCGAGTCTTCCTCAGAGTAGATATCCTCTATTTCACTGAGGAGCTGTTAGTATCCTGTTGGTAGAGTTGGGTCATCAGGGTCTGAGTTACGCGGGTGGAACCACTCTGTGTACAGCTCCCCTAGCACTCTTTGGTTCACCGTTTCCCCGGAATCATCGCTATAGCAGGCCATACTTTTTCTGTACTCTATTCAACTTATAACATACACAATCCACCACAAGGTATAATCCCACCCAGTAACATCCAATCAAGCAGCCACATTTCATAATTATTACTAACATTCAATCACCATTCATCACTGTAGTTAACAATCAATCACAATTCACAATCCTTAATAAAGAATTAACCACTTATCACAGCACAGATCAGGCGACACATCGCAACTTGGACAGAGCTAGAACCTTTGCTCTGATACCAACAAGTGTAACACATCCTTTAATATCCCATTATACATCAATTGGAACCATTATAACGTGTTGCGTAGCGTTGCCGGATGAAAAATTTCGACTTCAAAATTTTACCTTTAATTTTGTCCGTACACTGTTCATCCGAATTTAAGCCAAATATGAAAATTCATAACTAAATCTAGAAAAATCAAAACAAAGTGGTTCCAATTTTCATGGGAAGCTTGCTAAGAGTTCTATAGAGAAAAATATTCATTGGACTCAATTCCATCTAGAACAGCACTAGAAAATTCAAAAAAATATACTGTTTATATGGTCAATTTTTAAATTTCTGGGATTTCAGCCCAACTTTGGAAGGGCATAACTCTTAGCACAAAAATTCAAATTTGATGATTTATCACTTAGCTTGATTTAAATTTAAAAATGAGATCTATTGGCCTGCAAAATCTCAGGTCCAAATTTCATCATTTGCTTATTATTTTATGTGTCGCCATTTTGCCCCTAATTTAGGCAATTTTATCCCCTAATTACTTCTTTCATGAATTTTATGTTCCTTTTTTCTTTTCCATACCCTTTATGCATTCTACCACTCAATATTTCAACACTCGTACATGTCATACCAATATGAGTTACAACATATTACCATCCATAATCCATTACAAACTTGGTATAAAGTTTAGTAACACATCACATGACAATCCAAAATAACATAATGATCATCAAGCTTCTTTATCTCAATACCAACTCCATGCCTTGATCCATGGACGATCCACTTTCTAAATGATAAATAAATTGACATAGGGTGAATGAGATTTCATAGAAATCTCAGTAGCATTTGAATTACAATTATCATGCAAATCAAGCAAGTTACAATGTGACATGTTATAGAACTTCAAGATATCCTCAAGTCACATGAAATCATATCCAACAATATGCTAGGAAAGAAACATTAACACTTCCACACTAACGCAATTCAATGCATTTGGCCAAAGCATAAATCAAGGATATCCAACCAACCAAGATCACAACACAAGTTCCCCAATCCAAGTAAACAACGTATCACATTAAACAAGCAAGATAAACAATCAAATTATAATTCAAAGCTACCTTTTTAACACTTGTCTACTAGGTTACTTCAAGGAACAAAGCTTCTCCTTCATTCCTCCTCACAATGCCTATTAAACCAAGTATAAACATAGGCCACATTAATCACTAAACAACTTAAACTCAATCCTTAAACTTTAACTTAACAATTTCCTTCTTTTTCTTTGATTTTTAATAAAATGATTCCTCCTTTAGAATCAATAACCTCATGAGTCATTCCTATATAATTTTTCATGAGGAATCCAAATATGTAATTAGATTTTTTTAAATTCACACTCCTTCCCTATGAACTTGGTTTGGCCGAATAGGGGGTTATAACTTCCAAAAATTTCATTTTTGATTGCAATGATTTTAAACACTTCCCAACCATATATCCCTACACAAAAACATGTTTTAAAGCCATTGAAATCATCAAATCAAGCCAAAACAACTTGCTTCTGCTTGAATAGTGCTTGGCTGAACTCCCCCCTAAAACCCTAACTTTGATTTTGTTCCAAAAATCAATCCATACACCATTTAATCTTGCTTATTCCACTTGGTTATTAAGGTTTCTATCCTTCCCTAAGTATCATATGGCTGGACCAAAATTTACAGTATTTTCCCATGATTTTTCCAAGCCAAAATCCTAATCCAATTAATGTAAAACTTAGGAATAATGATGCTTAGACATACCTTAATGTTTCTTGGTGTAAGTTGAATGATTCCTTGTCTAAAACACTTGAAATTTTCAAACAAATATGGCTGGAGCTACAGTGACAGAGTCTCCCCTTGTTTTTTCAATTTTCCATCATTTATTTGTATTTTTTGGAGGGGATATTTATAGACCAATTAAGCTGCCTCCCCCTCTGGTTTTTGGATGACCAAATGGCAGAAAAATGGGGTGAGTTGGCAGCCATCAAGTGCAAGGGAAGTTCAGATTTAAACAAGTGTCCAATCTCTAGATTTTTCCACACAATTATCCCTTAATTTTGTATTTTATTTAATAAAAATATAGGGACCTAGAAGCTGCACGAAATTGGGCCCTTAATGGGCTCAATGTGGGCCCCACAAATGACTTGGGCTAGTCCAAAAAGATAGCCCACAAACCAAATCACTATTTCAAACCAATTTGAAACTTTATCCGTTACTATTCACTAGTAACATTTTATAATTTTTTGAGACCTCCAAAAATTTATTTCTCTTCATGATAATTCACATTTTAATATGAGAATATGATTTGAAAATTTTCAGAATTTTTTACCATCTCTATGTATTTATTTTAAATTTTCTCTTATTAGGCCTCTATCGGTGTCACTGCGGGAAAATAAATTCCCTAAAATTAATTCCTGAGCTTCCAAGGCCTAGAACTAATTTTATAAATTCAAGAAAATATTTATATGATTTTTATATAATTTTTTCATAATTATTGAGGCCTTTAATTAATTAAAATAATTATTTTCCTCTGATTTTCCAATATTTTTCCAAAAAACCTCAGTTTGCGGAAAATTCTGTAGCAATTTGTTTTTATGATAATTCCACCTTTCAAGCCTCAACTAATTTTTTAAAACCTCTAGTTTATAATTTTCTCATTTTTTAGAAATTTTTTAGAATTTTTCTCCAAATTTTCCATTTTGCCCTTTTTAAACCGATAATTACGAAAATGCCAACCCGGACTTCGTCTCCCAGTCTAGTTTCTACATTGGCCCTTATCCCAATTTTTGATTCCCTATGTCCAAGTGAGATTTCTCTGGATGTGACATTCAGTCCTAGTTAACCATCGAGCTAGTGTCAATCTAAGGGTATCATTTAAAGCAAGATCATCTGTACTGGAAAGATAGATTAGTGGTTCCTTGGGATCAACCCAACTTAATCACCAAGCTTCTGAATTATTTCTATTCTTCCATTATTATGGGACATTGTGGTTTCCTGCGTACTTTCCACCGAGTGGCTTGTCTATTTTTTTGGCCATTTATGCGACATGATATCAGGGATTATATTAGGCATTATGTGGTGTACCCAAAAGCCAAGTCCTCACAATTTTACCTGGCCCGATTACTTAAACCGTTACCCATTCTAGACAAAATTTAGGAGTACACTGTAATGGATTTCATCACGGTATTGCCCGTTATTAAGGGACCTAATGTGATAATGGTGGTTGTTGATCGATTATCCAAATATGGCCACTTCATTTTGGTACCTGCAAATTTCAATGCCCCATGGGTAGCAGAGGCATTTCTAAAACATGCGGTTAGGTTGCATGGAATGCCTAAAAGCATTGTCTCGAATGGGGACAAAGTGTTTACTAGTGTCTTTTAGTGTCATCTGATGCGATTACAACAAATGCAACTCTACTTTAGTTCGGCCTACCACCCATAATCAACGGCTAGTTAGAGGCCCTGAATAAATGTCTTGAACAATACCTGTGATATTTTGTGTTTGATTATCCATGTTAGTGGTTGCTCTTCTTACTATAGGTAGAATTTTGGTACAATATAGCCTACCATTCAGCAATTGGTATGACTCTTTTCAAAGTAGTTTATGGATGAGATCCACCACTAAGGCTATCGCACTCTTTCCTAGAAGATACTCTATTTGACATTCACCATCAACTCAAATAAAGAGATGTGATGCTATTGATTTTGAAAGCAAATCTCCTCAAAGCATAAGAGAGGATGAAATATTTTGCTGATATGAAGAGAGTTGACAAAGAATATAAAGTGGGAGAGTGGGATGGGTACTCGTGAAATTGCAGGTCTATCGACAGCACTATGTGCAATTGAGGAAGTTTTAGAAACTGGCTTTGCGTTACTTTGGACCCTTCCAAATTGAAGAATGAGTGGGTTCAGTGGTATATAATTTGCAATTGCCTTAATCAGCACATAGTCACTCGATGTTTTATGTGTCCTGTTTGAAGACTTTCCTATGTGATCAAACTGGGGTCCCCTACTTGTTATTGCCCCTTCATACGTTACCAGAGGCTCCCATAAATAAGCCTTAAGCAGTGGAAGATTTTCGTGTCATTCAGAACAGTACAAAACATATCGAGCAATGTTAATCTGTTGGGCAAGCTCTAATATCTGCACTTAGGAGACTATTGTTGACATGTGTGCACATTATCCTCTATTCAACCTTGAGGACAAAGTTATTTCTAAAGGAGGGGGTAATGTTATGAGCCCAGTAACCAAGGATGACCTAAGCCTAATAGAAGAAGCAAGACAAGTGAGGCGCAGTGCGAGGGTGAAAAGGAAAATGTGGAAATTAAGGGAAATTGAGGAAGCGAACACAATATAATGAGACAAAAGTGGTTAGAGGAGGGTGTGAAATTTTTAGTGACCCCCTCTTCTCTTTGATTGATTCTCTCTCTCTCTCTCTCTCTCTCTGTGTCTCTGTGGCATTCTTTCTTCTTTGGTAGTGTTCTACTATTGTGTTTGTTCTTCGTTCCTATTTGTAACTCTATGATTTTACCAGAATTATCAACTGAATATGCAGAGTATATCCCATTTTATTGTCTGGTGGCTCCCTCGCATTTCATTTTATTATCTGCTGATTCTTTTGCACTAGAGCAAACATCAACACACACACACACACACACACACACATCCTCCACTCACACATATTGCCAGACATCCTCTCCCACAGTAGTTACCAAAGAGCAGTGTCGAAAAAGCCACTCCCACTCACGAAGAGAAATAGGCTCGCACAAGGGTAAACCTTGGGAGAGAAAAGAAAGATTCATTAATTCCTTGAGTTCTTCTCCTCACTCTGGCATGCGCTAGAATACTTCCTCATCATCATCAAATAGTTCATCTATCACCATGTACATTTCATCATTCGCAACCCTGTCAAAGATTTCTTATAGGATAACACTTGTGGTTTCTCTATCTGAACTCTATCCGGCCTTTGTTTATTCCTTTCGACATTCCCCACCCCTGGTCTCTAAGGGTTGCCCTGTTTCAGTTTCCTTTTCCTCCACCCAGTCATTGATTATTTTTTGAGGGATTTCAACTACTTTCTTCTTCTTGTTTCTGCCATTTTCTAGTGCTTGGACCTTCTGGTCAAGTGATTTTTTTGTTCTGTTTTTTTAGTGCATGCAAAGCCAGCACAATTCCCGAGAGAGGGAAAAAAGATTTTCCTTTGGCTCTTCTCGTTAGTATTTTCATTTCAACATCTTTTTTCCATTTCACACCTCTATGTTTAATTGATGTCAATGCATTCTTCATTTCTCAAGTTCTTTTTTTAAACTTAGCACAGGTACCCTTCTATTAGAGACAATCCAATTCGAGACATTTTCAGACACTAAATGTGGGCATCTCTCCTAGCAGAGATTTGATTTTTGGTTTATCACGCTATGAAGAACTAGCTATTTCTGCTACACCCAACTCCCGTTGGTTTATTTACCACGTTTGGAATGGTTGCATGAATGGGAAAAAAAATGAAAAAGAAGCCTAATTATCATTTTTATCGAAGGAGAGGGATCCCTTCTTCAAAAACTTGTAACTTAAATAATCTAGACTCTTTGAAACCCAAAAACATTGCAAAATATAATGTTCACATTTGCTTACCTCTTACAGAAAATAGAAAACCCTCATAGACTAATAATTTATCTCATAAGTTTATTCAACATTTAGAATTATAATCTTTTTCCTTTAAAAAATTAATCAAATACAATTTAAATTGCCAAATATAATCGTAATGAATAAAATGTAAGAAAATGGAAAATAATTCAAGACATAAAAAATGTACAGACTTCATCAATTAATATAGCAAACATATAAATCGTTGCCATTTTTTCATATGCCATGTTTCATAGACAAAATAAACCAAAGGATAAAAGAAACAATAACTAAAACTTCTATATAAAGATTATTGAACTAGTGGTGCATTTCCAACATTTTACGTAAATATGACCTTATCTTTCTCAATGAGACCATAACATCAGTCATCATGATTCGTGCTTCAGGTAATTCAATGCAACAACTTAGTGCCAGCTCAAAAATTGATGACATATGGGGTCATATGTTGCTGATATTTGGATTCCCTTTCTGCAGCAAATTGACATCTAGAATGTTGATGATTGAATTTAGCGTTGATTTGCTAACCCAATCTTTCAAATCAAGACCTTCAACAAACATTTCATCAGTTGGCTTCTTCCTTGTAAACATCTCCGTCAGCATGATACCATAACTATACACATCTCCTTTGAAAAAAACCACGCCTTTTGATCCATACTCTATATGTCAAAAGAGAATATAAGATTTGCTATTAAACTTTTATTTTATATAGCTGATACAAATCTTCGTATATAGGAATGAAAAATATGTATCAATGATTGAATAGTATAAAATTTCACATAGAATAAAAAAAAAACAACACAATTCAACTAAAATACTATTAAACTGTTACCTGGTGCCATATAGCCAATTGTCGCCAATGTTTTTGTATAAGTTTCCAATTGCCTTTCACCTAATAGTTTAGCTATACCAAAATCACTAAGATGAGCCACCATATCTTCATCCAACAAAACATTGCCTGGTTTTATGTCACAATGAACAATCGGAGTAGAAGTACCATGATGAAGATACTCTAAAGCGGCTGCCACATCAACCATTATATTTAGCCTTTGCAAGATATCTAAACAATAGTTATGAGAGTACAACCATCTATCAAGGCTTCCATTTGGCATGAATTCCATGATTAGAGACTTGAAATCATCATTTGAGCAACTACTAATAATCTTAACGAGATTACGATGGCATAGATTGCATATGGCAGTACATTCAATATCAAAACATCTCAATGCTTCTTCCATGTCTATGTTAAATACTTTAACAGCAACTATCTTTTCATTTGGAAGAACTGCTTTGTATACTGATCCAAAACTTCCATAGCCAAGAAGATTGCTCTCATCAAATCCATTTGTTCCTTGTAGAAGTTCATAATAGGATATCCTTGGTGGTGCATCCAAATTTGTTAAATCCATTTTGGTTGTATAGTTAGGCATCATCTCTGTTATGCTTTAGAAAGATAATGCTTGTAACAAATAAAATGAAAAACATGATAGGCACTAAGCATTTTATCACCAGTATCACTTTATTTAATATGTGCTTGTTTCCTCCCTTGCATGGTTGGACCTGTAGTTGTGATTTTCCACAAAGATCTTTATTCATCATAAAAGATTGGGCAGTAAAATTTTGAAAAGGACCACCACTTGGAATTTCTCCATCCAAAAGATTGTAGGAAAGATTAATGGATTTAAGATAGAGAAGTGACTCTAAGGACTTTGGAATCATACCAAACAAATAATTATGAGAAAGATCTATCGACTCAATACTTATCATACCGCTTAGCGATCCAGGTATACATCCTTGTAATTTGTTGTGAGCCAAAGATAGGCTTTGCAAAGTTATCAACCCGCCCATAGTTGTAGGGATGCTTCCTGAAATTTGGTTTCTTGACAAATCCAATAGTAAAATTGCTCTCAAGTTTGATACCTCTGGTGAAATTATTCCCCTCAATGCATTGGAAGATATATCTAAAACCAAAATATCTTTAAGACTCCAAAGAGAAGAGGGTATATGAGAAATCAACTTGTTAGAGCTAAAATTCAACTTCCGCAAAGAAGTATTTCCAAGACATCCTGGAATTGCTCCCGAAAACATGTTGCTAGCAAGATTCAACTCACTTAAACCATTAAGATGGCAAAGTTCTTTTATAATGAACCCTTGCAACATGTTGTTACTTAGACTTAACTGTTGAAGGTTATGTAATATGTTGATTGTGTTTGGAATCAACCCTGTGAAATGATTCTCATCCAAGTTTAGTTGTACCAAGTTTGTTAAATGTTTGACTGCAGTGGGTATAGCTCCGCTAAATTTATTGGATGACAAATCTAACTTAATGAGCTTAGATGCATTTGATATGCTGTTTGGAATTTGTCCAGTTAATTCATTCTCATTCAACCATAACTTTTGCAAGTTGGAAAGACCAAATCCTAAATATGATGGGAGAAGGCCAAAGAGGAAATTATGTCCCAGGCCTAATGACACCAATGTTGAAATGTTGAATATACTGGAAGGAATAGGTCCATTCAAATTGTTCCATCCCAAATCTAACCTTTCAAGATTAACAAGATTGCCTATATCCTTGGGTATATAACCTACAAACAAAAAATTGAATGGACTCGTTCAAAAAAACCAAAATAGGTAATAGTGTTTGCAGATAATGTACACGTATACTATAACATTGAAAACTACACTTCTCTTACTTATTTCAAAAAATTAATATTTTTTCATGTTGAATATATTAAAAAGAATAGGTCCATTCAATTGATTTAGGGTCAAGTCTAACACATTAAGTTTATCAATATTGCCTACGTTTTTGGGTACAAAACGGGGACATTAAAAAATTGATGGAAATGACGACTTTTATAAAACTTAGATAAGAATAAATAAAGATAAATTTATTTTTTATTATTTCTTAAGTCTTTGTAAAATTTTAAAAGTAGAGAACTTCTAGAAAAATAATAAATTACTAGAGATGCCATTGTTATAGAATATTTTTTAAAATTAAATTTTTTGTGTTGTAAGCATTGAATAATGATTTAGTAGGAAATTAATAAATTTGTGAAATAGAAACGAAACAATTGAAAAAATTGACAAAAGGAAATTAAATGTTATTTTGGGATTGGGTGAATGAAATGCCCGAACACAATATCTCCTTTTAGTTTTACTCTACTAGAAAATTGATGGAAATATAAAGCTTAGATAAGAATAAATACAGATAAACTTATTTTTATTATTTCTTAGGTCCGTTTAAAATTTTAAAAATAGAGAAATTATAGGAAAAACATAAATTACTAGAGATGCCATGGTTATAGAATATTTTTTTAAAATTAAAGTTTTTATGTTGTAATTATTGAGTAATTATTTAGTAGGAAATTAAAAAATTTGTGAAATAGAAAAGAAACAATAGAAAAAAGAAAATTAAATGTTATTTTGGGATTGTATGAATGAATGAAATGCCATAAAACAATATCTCCTTTTAGTTTTACTCTACCGGAGAAAATGATCTAAAAGGGAAAAAGCAAAAGAAAATCATAGACTACCATCAATTGACGTTTTGATCTTTGATATTTTGAGATTGTAAATCAGTAGCTATATTTAAGCCCCGCTAAGAATATGTGTAATATTAATAAAATGATGAAAAGAAAAATATCGTTTTAAATTTATTCTGTTAGAGAAAATGATAAAAAGAAGAAAATAATAAAAATAAGATATAATAATCTCATGATATAATAAATTTATTCTATTAGTACCTATAATTACTGCTTGTAAAAAGATTGAATGGATTTGTAAGAAGACAAATAAAACAGGCTACGTTATATGCAGATACTATAACATACAAAACAACACGTGTCTTGCAGATATTAAAAAGGCAGAAAGAAAATTCATTATAAATTTTTCGCGCATTGCCAGTAAATCATGTGTTGCAAATAGAATTAAACTATTCGGCAATTTATCCCTCCAGGAAATTACTATGTGAAAAACTTTAATTTGAAAAGCTTTATTGGCAATGCGCAATGTGTTTAACAATAATTCTAAAAGTTACGTTAAATATGTTAAAAAGAATTTCAAGTAATACTCATTTCAACCATATGTGTAAAATGTACGAAGAAAAAATTTAGAAATGAAAAAAAAAAAAAAAAAAAATCATAAATTACACTTAAGCTGAAATGACTAGTATTTCTTCTGAAAAATAAAATTTTTATACTGTAATTATGGAATAAGTTTTTACTTTGAAATTAATGAATTTGAAAAATAAAAAATTCAAAAAGAAGCACAACAGATAAAAAATGGTACTCTGCAATAAGTTTAATTTCACAACGTGCAGTGCAGACCGGTTCTTCTATGTGTTGAACAACTAAAATATCTCATATTATTCTTCATGAGTTTGAGTTATATTTAAATTTTTATTTGATTTCTATATTATAATTTGTAATTGATTTTTATATCCATTTTAAAAAAAATCTTTTGTTTATTTCAAATTTTTAATTCATATGCTGTGATTCTTTTAGGGTCTTTTTGGTTCAATGAGAGGAAGGGGAGGGGATGGATTTTAACGGAGGGAAGGGAGGGGAGAAGAGTAGAAAGATTTTAATATTACCTTGTTTGGATTTATAAAAAAAGAGATGAGGGGAGGAGTTTTAATATTACCTTGTTTTGTTCATGAGGGGAGGGGAGGGAAAAATATTTTGACATGAACAATTTTGCCCTCCCCTCCCCTCATGAGATAGAATTTTCATGGAGGGAAAAATATTTTCAAATTTTATAGAATGTTTAATAAAATATAATTGTAAATAACATTTAATATATTGAGTAATACTTATATCAAATTTCTAATATACTCTGGAGCATAAAGTATTATTGAAAAGAAGGCTGAAGTAAAGTTCAGCCACAACTTGTACTACATCCCATCTTTGAATGAAATATTTGATCATGCAAAAGAAAGAGTAGCGTTTGGAGACAAGAAGAAAAGGACTTGGGATAGTATAGGGATATTAAAAATAAATATGGGTATAATAGTCACAACATGACAAAATATTGCCATTTCCCTCCGAATCCTCCCATCGTTGGAGGGGAGGGGAGGGGAGGGGAGGGGAGGGAAAATTGTTTAAAATTTTAATTTTAATTAAATGATAGAGTTGTTACCGTGTGTTTGTGTGTGTATAGAAAAGAAGAAATTATCAAATATTATTAAAAATGGTATGTTTGCGAATAATTCTAAAACTTACGTTAAATATATTAAAAAGAATTTCAAGTACTACTCATTTCAACCAAAAGAGTAAAATGTACCAAGAAAATTTTTTTAATTTGTTCAAGTCTTTGTAAAATTTAGAAATGAAAAAAATTAGGAAAATCATAAATTACACTTGGGGTGAAATGACTGGTGTTTCTTTTGAAAAATAAAAGTTTTTGTACTGTTAATTATTGAATAAGTATTTAATTTGAAATGAACGAATTTGAAAAATAAAAAACTGAAAAAGAAGCATAACAGATGAAAAAATGTACTCTACGATAGAGAGGAAAAAATATAAAATTAAAGTTGCCAGGAAACAGATAAAACGTGAAAAAAAAAAGTAGTGGCATATAATAAGTATGTATGTTGCAATTAAATTTGGTTGAACAAGCATTTTATGAGTTGCATTTATTGTATGTTTTGTAATTGATCTTTCATACATATCTAAATAATTATTGTTTATTGCACAATTTTTAATTATTATGTTGTAATTTTTTTAAAATACTATAATTTTAATTCCAATTAAACAACGTTGAATTGTTACAATTTATATATATAATAAATAAGTAAAACCGACTCCAAACTTTTCTGTATTTTAATATTGTTTAAATATTAAGATGAAAGAAAAAAAATAAAATTAAAATAATTAAGAGACATAAAATATCTTGGCAAAAAAGTATTGTATTGTTTGGAGTTTTGTCATCAAAGACCATATGTGAGGATTTCGTTTTTCTTTGTTACAAATTTTACGACATCCATCTGTTCATGATTGCGATTTTCGAGAAAAACAAAATTCCACTTTAGAGAAACATATTAAAAAAGAAAGAAAACACTTAAGCGTACCTGTAAACGAGTTATCACCCAAATATAATTCTTTCAAAGATGTTCAGTTGCTTATTGACTGTGGAATGCTTCCTTCTAATTGATTATCAACAAAACTAAGGATTGCAAGTAAAGGGAGATGATGACACATTTCTTCAGGCAAATTACCCTTTAAATTATTGACGCCAAGAACAATCTTTCTCAAAGAAGGCATGTTCCAAAGAAATGAAGGAATTTCACCTATAAATAAATACAAAATATTTGTTAATTACTTGGTAGTATGGCAAGCATGTTCCTAATAAATTCGTCCGTACACAAGCATATAAATAATACGAGGAATTTTGGTAATTAGATACTTAAAATTAGTAGAAAATAATTTATTTTTTGTTGGACTGTAGTCTAAAGGGGACCCTTTCAATATTAATGGCAAATTGCTGAACATCAGAGACTATGAAATTAATCTCATCTAATGTAAAATGTACATCCAAAGTATTTAAAAAGGCTCTAACTTTAAGATATGAGGATGAATTCATCATAGGCAAAAAAAGGACTGAAATTTTAGTTTTTCTTTAAGGAATTAAAATACTTTTAGTTACAAATTTTGGAGATAAAGCATAAAATTAAAGATGAAATTTCACCCATTTTAATATGAAAGTGGATGAGATGCGAGTTATTTAAATGTTGATGAGAGAATTAGAAATATTATGAAATCTTTTCAAGTACAAGTCCTATCATCAAACAGAAACAAACAATATATTGATAGCCAACACATACTTATTCTACTGATCCAAAATTAAATTTTATTTCTCTTTTTAAAGACATTTTTGCTGGGGTAAAAATTGGGAGGTATCCCTGAAGATTACTATACCACATCACACACTGATAGTCCACAAAGTTTTTCAAACCTGTTTTTATAGGTCTTCTCTAATTTTTTTAATGATCTGACATTATATTTTATTTCTCTTTTTCAGGATTTCTATTATGAATGCAAAATCTTTAATAAGCTTCTCATGATTCTTTAACATGAATGAAAGAAATGAAAAGCAAAATCTCATTTTAAAATTATTTTTCATTCGAGAGATGAAAACAAAAACAAAAACAAAAACACACACACGATCTAAGACAATCATATAACTAAAACTATTACCTTGCAAATTGTTGTAGTTCAGATCAAGAATTTCGAGGCTTGTCAGATTTCCAATCTCACTTGGAATGATTCCTGGACAAAGTATATATGAAGTCGTTTTATTGATCAAAGTCTACAAATGATGTGGTAGATTAAGACTAAAATTAAAAAAAATTGTTTTCCACATTTTAAATATAGCAAGTGGTCCCATCAGCCCATGATCTTACCTTTTCTTTATTTTGGCATTGTAATATTGTTGCATATAATATACACAAATAATAAAGAAACTTCACGTGTCTTACGTACCCATTTCAACAACTTGAACATGTGTGCTATACTGATTAATCCATGCATAAATATTAAAAAGGGAAAAGGCAAATTTCCTCTAACCATCAAATTTCTTACCTTTTAATATTGCAAATGAGTATATTAAGTTTATTATATAACTTTTATGCATTGCTAATTAATCATGTACGGCATAAAGCATTAGACTACTCTTTCAGCAATTTATCTCTTTTGTTTTGTGCAGTTTCAGTGAGAAATTATTAAGTAAACTTTGCTCTGTTTAATGAATCGACATTTTTTTATGTAATCTCCCATGCTTTCTCCCTCATGTTGATTTTTCATACTTCTTTTAATTTTAAAATAAAATAATGATTAAGAAGTTATTAGTGGAGAGTTTTATGTTGAAGATAATTATTATCAATTGAACCTACCGAATAATTCCACTTTATAATTATTCACAATTGATATTTTATAATTATTTTATTTAAATAAATTTCTTTTTTATTGTGATAAACAAGGAAAAACGCACCTGCAAACTTTTCTGTTTTTAGTATTAAACTTATCCCATCCTACAAATAAGTCGAGAACTTGCCTTAAATATAACAAAAGAATTTCAAGTAATACTCATTTCAATTCGGAAGAGTAAAATACAAAATAAAAATTATTCTTTACATTAATATCAAAATTTTAAAAAAAATTAAAATAAAAAATTATCAAAATTATTTAATTTTTTGTTGGTAGGAATCATTTAATTTGAAATTAATAAATTTGAAAAATAAAAAATTACATGTGGGCAAGTGGGCACATTATACGCTGAGTAAGAAATTCTGTTTTTGAAGTGGGCCCATCAGCTCATTTGATGAGGTCATGATCCTATCTTTCCGTTATTTTGGGATTGTATGAAGGAAAAATGGCAATAAAACATTATTTAAAAAAATGGGAAATAAAAACCCTAATATGTGAAATTGTGATTCAGGACCCTTAATTTGAAAAATAATAAATAATGACCTGATCCCATATTACAAATATAAAATTTTGGTAAAATGTCTGAAATGACTAGTATTGCTTTTGAAAAATAAAAGTTTTTATACTGTAATTATTGAATAAGTGTTTAATTTGAAATTAATGAATTTGAAAAATAAGACATTGAAAAAGAAGCATAACAGATAAAAAAAATGTACTCTACGATAGAGAGGGAAAAAGTATAAAATTAAAGTTATTAGGAAACAGATAAAATCTCAAAAAGGTACTGGCATATAATAGGTATCTATGTTGCATTTAAATTTGGATGAACAAGCATTTTATGAGTTTCATTTATTGTATAATTTGTAATTGATCTTCTATACATATCTAAATAATTTTTCTTTATTGTACATTTTTAATTAATACGTTGGAAATTTTTAAAATATTACAATTTTAATTTCAATTACACAATGTTGAACTGTTACAATTTATATATATAATAAATAAGTAAAACCAATTCCAAACTTTTCTGTATTTTAATATTATTTAAATATTAATACAAGAGAAAAAATAAAATTAAAGTAATTAAAAGACAGAAAAAATCTTGATAAAAAAGTATTGGGTGGTTTGGAGTTTGTCGTCAATAGCAAATGTGAGGATTTCATTTTTCTCTGTTGCAAATTGCACGACGTCCATGATTGGGATTTTAAAGAAAAACAAAATCTCATTTGAGAGAAAAATATTAAAAAGAAAAAAACACACAAATAAATAAATGCATACCTGTAAATGGGTTAGTATCCAACTATAATTCTTTCAAAGATGTGCAGTTACTTATTGATTGTGGAATGCTTCCTTCTAATTGATTATCAGTAACACTAAATGCTTCAAGTAAAGGGAGTTGATGACATATTTCTTCTGGCAAATTATCCTTTAAATGGTTATTGTCAAGGCCAACATATCTCAAAGAAGGCATGTTCCAAAGAAATGAAGGAATTTCACTTATAAATAAAATACAAAATATTTGTTCATTACTTGGTAGTACTGCAAGCATGTTCCTAATAAAGTCAGACGCGCACAAGCATGTAGATAATACATGGAATTTTGGTAATTAGATGCTTAAAATTAATATAAAATAATTTAATTTTTGTTGGACCGTAGTTTAAAGGGGACTCTTTCAATATTAATGGCCAATTGCTGCACATCAGAGACTATGAAATTAATCTTATCTAATGTAAAATGAACATCCAAAGTATTTAAAAAGGCTCTAACTTTAAAATTTGAGGATGAACTCATCATAGGCCAAAAAAAAGGGCAGAAATTTTAGTTTTTCTTTAAGGAATTGAAATACCTTTAGTCACACATTTTGAAGATAAAGCATAAAATTAAGGATATAATTTCACCTGCTTCAATTTAAAAATAGATAAGATACGAGTTTTGTATATGTTGACGAGAGAATTGGAAGTATTAGGAAATCTTTTCAAGTACAATTCCTTTCATCAAATAAAAACAAACATTATGTTGATAGCGAACACATACTTATTCTACTGATCCAAAATTAAATTTTATTTTTCTTTTTAAAGACATTTTTGCTGGGTAAAAATTGGGAGGTACCCCTGAAGATTACTATACCATATCATACATTGATAGTCCACAAAGTTTTTCCAGACCAATTCTTACAAGGCTTCCCAATTTTTTTTAATGATCCAAATTATATTTTATTTCTCTTTCCAAAGATTTCTGCTATGAATGAAAAAAATGAAAAGCAGAATTTCATTTTAAAATTATTTTTCATTTGAGAGATCAAAAACAAAAAAACAAAAAAACACAACACGGTCTAATAAGACAAATCATATAATTAAAACTATAACCTTGCAAATTGTTGTAAAGAAGAAATGATTCCTGGAGCCATTTTATTGATCAGAGTATATAAATGATGCTTTTGATATCAAGTGGTCCCATCATTCCATGACTTTACCTTTTCTTTATTTTGACATTGTAATATTGTTTGCATATAATATACATTAAGTAAAAAAGAAACTTCATAAATATTAAAAAGGGAGAAAGCAAATTTCCTCTAACCATCAAATTTCTTTCCTTTTAATATTGCAAATGAGTGCATTAAGTTTAACTATAATTTTTATGCATTGCCAACTAACCATGTACGGCATAAACATTAGAATACTTTTCAGCAATTTATCTCTGCACGCAGGATTTTTTTTTTGTGTGTGCGCAGTTTTAGTGAGAAATTCTGAACAAAAAAGTTCCACATAATGTTTAATGAGTCCACATTTTGTTGTGTGTAATCCCACCTATTTTCTCCCTCGTGTTAATTTTTCATACTTCTTTTAAATTTCAAACTAAAATAATTATTAAGAAACTATTAGTGGAATTTTTTTTTTGTGAAAAGCTTTATTTAATTTTATAAAGAATTGAATGTACTGAATACTTCCACTTCAATATGAATGACTTAAAATAAAACAATTTAATTATTTGTCAGACTATTTAAAACATCTTATATGCTCTCTTTTTTTTATAAGCTTTTTTTCTCAACTGGTTTGAGCTCCACTACGATTGAACTTGTGTTTATTGAATTATTATTGCGTTTAAATTTTTTAAATTGAATTCATTATAATTATTCACAATTGATATTGATATACTTGGTTTATTGAAATAAATGTTTATTGTACTACTAATAAATAAGAAAAAACACAACTGTAAACTTTTCTGTTTTTAGTATTAAACTTGTCCTACCATAAAATTTTTTTCATATATTACTAACTCTGGCATTTCTAAAAACAAGTCGAGAACTTGCCTTAAAAATAATAGGCTACTATCTTCAACCAAAACCAAAATAATAGGCTACTATCAATTCATAATTTGATCTTTTAATATTTTGTGACTGTAAATTATTATTTATATTTAAACCTCATTATGGATATGCATGGAGTTGTGTTAATTAGAGGCTTAAAATTATTAGGAAATAATTTAGTTTTTATTGGAAAGCAATTTAAAAGGGACTTTTCTAATATCAAATAATTCGAAATTAAAGTTTCTTGTAAAGAAGAAATGCTAGAGACAGATAATGGAATTAATTTCACCAATTTTAAATGAACAACAAATTATTTATCTTTTGCATTTAAGTTTTTTAAACCCTGTGTGCAACGGCATAACTTTTCCTGATGTAAATTAGTTAAGAAAAATGGATTGTGTAAAACATATCATGTATACTAGAATCTTCATCACTCTTAAAGCAATTTCAGCTAAAACATTTTGCAAACATTATAGAACAAGCATATTATATATAAGATCACATATAATATTCCGCTTTTATACTATTTATAATGTTTTATCATTCTATAGTATTAATAGATAATTTTTTAAATTTTTTAAGATATATTCCCTTTACATGTCATAAGAACATATGTGATCGACACAAACAAGAAAACACAGGAGAAAGTGAAAAATAAGAACAGAAGGAATGTGATCATCGCAAATGCTGATTAGTTTATTTTTCAATGATTCAGTATTTCATTTTGCGATGAAGAGAAAAAATCAAGTTCCATGTCTTTAGATGTAATTTAATAAAAGTATTATTCATTAAATTTGTAATGCAAATTCGTGACTTATCAAAATTCAAGACAGTCATATAATAATTAAAATTCTTACCTTGCAGGTTGCTGCTGGGAACATATAGCAACTGAAGTTTGGTCAGATTTCCAATCAATTGGTATGTTTCCTCCGTTGAATTTGTTATGCCCCAATTGTAATTCTAATAATTCTGTGCATTGATGCCAAGCAGAGGGTATTTCGCCATCCAAATCATTTCCATTCACATAAAATATTTGTAGCTTTGGAAGCCCAACACACAAATTTGTTGGGAGATTGCCAAATAAGTTATTTATTCCAAGTTGGAAGTCTTGCAGCACTGAATTGTTGAATAATGAAGATGGTAGTGAGCCAGCAAGTTGATTACTTCCAAGATACAATTTCTTCAATTGTGAAAGATTCCCAATCTCACTTGGGATGCTCCCTTCAAATATTAGAGGGGAAACAAAGAGAATAATGTCAGTAACAATTTTTATTTATAATAAGTTATTATGAACATTAGACAATTTTTATTTTTAAAAAACACATATAGTAAAACTTGCACATTTTTGAGAAATAACACAAATTGATTCTAAATGATAAAACACAACTACAATTATTATTTATAAAAAGGAATAACCTTTTCTATTTGGCTGGGCCATTGACCATGGACCAAATAATTTGGACATGTGATTTGTTGAGAAATTTGGACGGTTTAATGTCAGAAAACATAATGGGCTATTCCACAAGGCCCATTACACTGTGTTTTCTTCTTTCCTTCATTTTGTTATGTTTTTGGATTTTGTGAATTCATTAATTCATATTGGGTTCCTCCAATAAAAATTAAGAAAACAAACTAAGAGACACATTGAAATCCCATTGACCCTTCTTTTTCATCATGAGACTCCCAGAAAAATAGTTCTTGCAAACTACAAAATTTTAAAAAAAATAAAATTATTCATTTAGATTATCCAAAACAAAATTAAATGTTTCGAGTATGTTTCTAAGACAGACTTATTTTGAAAAAATAAATCCTTCATAAGCTTTTTAATGACTACATTTATTTTCAAGTATTGATGATGAGCCTTTAGATCCTTTTGGACTAATATTCTTTTCCCCAACCATTTTATAAATTGGATGACGAACTTTTAATTAAAAAAAGAATAGAAAAATTCTGAAAAAAAAGAAATGCATAAAAATATTAAAAAATTTAAAAAAACAATTGAGACAAGCCCGAATTTCTCTAAAAATACCTAACAAACTGTTAAAAGACAGATGAGCTAAGAAATTATATGGATCCAAAGTGATAGAAGATTTAAGAGTAAAAAGTACAGATTTATCAGTAGAATAATATTCGTCTCTGCCCAATTAACAAGAGAAAAAAATGCTAGATTCTTTTTCTTTTTCTTTTTTCATGTTTCACATTGCAGAATTATAAAAAAAAAATAGTTTGATTTAAAAATATCCCTAAATATGTATAAACAGCTAATTACTAAAGACTCAATAAAGCGATAAGATATCATTAATGAAAGTTTTAATGTCGTGTTGTGACTCTAAGTATGGAGGTTGAACTAATTTGTTAATACTGCTAAGATTATTTTTTCTAAAATCATTTTCAGAGCATTGAATCATCATCTTAATCATTTTAAAAGAGCCACCATCCTTGAATGATATGTATATATATATATATATATATATATAAAAATTATTTTTCAGCATGTTTTTTTTGAATCGATGTGAGACTCGTTGACAAATTAGAATGGATTGTCTCTATATTAGAAAAGAAAAACTAAAAAACTTGCAATTAAAAAGAAAATATAGGGGAAAATGAAAAACTAGAAGCTAGAAAAACCGTTGAAATCCCAGCTAATCCTTTTTATCATCCTTATCAGGTTATTTTTTACGGGGCTTCCTGTTTAATGATTCAATATTTTACCGATTTATGAAGATTTTAATTTTAAGCAAGTTATGACCCCACCTTTACATGTGTGTGAAACTTATAACATGAACCAAATGATGGAGAACAAAATCTCAGTTCAAATTTATTTCTATTCCAGAGAAACAAATTTTGAGTACAAATATTCTGTCTACTTCAGTTCTAATTCGTGATTTATTGAAAAGAATGTCGACGACTATATTTTTTCTAAAAGCAGAAACTGATAAGAAACGCGCAAAGATGCCCAAAAAAAATTGAGACTAACCCAAACACATATGATTGAGGATTTATATCCTCATAATTAAATAGACTAGTTTTGAGCAAACACAAATAATATAAGCATAAAAAATAATCTAAACATACCTGACAAACTATTATAAGACAACCAAAGCAACTCAAGCGAAGACAAGTTGGAAACTGTTTGTGGAATTGCTCCTGAAAGTTTGTTCCTTGAAAGTTTTAACTTCTTCAAGTGCTTTAGACTTCCTATCTTTGGTGGGATGGTACCTTCAATGAGATTGGAATTCCAATCTAATGTCTCTAACCTTGATAGATTGAACAGAGATAATGGAATAAATCCATTGAGACTGTTATTTTGAAAACTTAAGTGCTCAAGCAGAGATAAATCTCCTATCCATGTCGGAACTTGTCCATGAAAGTGATTATAGCTCAAATTGAATAGTCTCAATCGACGTAATCGAACTAAGTCTTGTGGGATTTGACCATGAAAGTTGTTTTTATTGAGATCAAGTTCAACAAGGAATGAGAGATTTCCTAGTTGTGGAGATATGGTGCCCTTAAGTTTCATGCTGCTAAGATTCACGGAATGGACCCTTCCATGCTGAGTATTGCATGTGATACCAGCCCAGCTGCATGGAGAAGAAGAGACAGACCAATTAGCTAAAAAATCATATGGATCAGAGGTGATAAAGGATTTAAGAGTAAGAAGTGCAGATTTGTCAGTATTGATGTTCGTATCAATGGAAGCTAAGGTGACTGTTAAGCAAAGAAGCAAGATGATGAGGAAGACAAAGGAGGAAGGTTTTCCCATATTGATCATATCAAACTCATCAGATCTTGCGTAACCACGAACTAACACGCACATCGTTTATACTTCTCCGATTCCCAATCAAGTCAAGTCAAGCTAACAAAACGTATTGTTCCTCCGGAGCGGATGAAAATTCCGTAAATACATATATTTTAACATCTCATTATTCCTTGATTAAATTATCATAACCCAAAAAAGAACAATAAAAAGAAAATAAAGATATAAGAAAATGTAAGTACATTGAAAAGTAAATAAAGATAAAAATTAAATCTAAAAGTTTTAGAAATTTTCTTGTGAAATTATGGAGACATCTATTATATAAGTTATATCCAAAAGATTTCTCTAGTTATTCCAAAATAAACTTCAATTTTCCCAAAGTATATAGCTACATTTTATTACACTTATTTTTCATTTTCTGGGAGATAAAAAATTGCAAAAATTATTTCTGAGGTTTAATAATTATTATTAATATGTTTAGATGTACTTCTTTATGGATTTGATGTCGTAATATATTAAACGTTCGCAATGTTTTAAATTTAACTATAAAAATATCATATTTATTTGTTATACTTTTCGCATTTGCAAATATAACCAAAGACCTCAAAAGTGACCTGTGCATATCTTTTTTGTTGTGGACATATCCTTTTACTGTGTGTTTATCTTTCTAGCCTTTTTATTTTCATAATTTTGAATCGAATTGATGATTATGTAATTAAATGAAATTTAACTTAATTAACTCCAGTACTGACAAAATCAAAGAAAATTTAATTTGTAAAATATTGTAATGGTAATTTTATAAAATATTAAATTTGAAGCTTAAAAAATTGAAAAAAAACATTGATAATGAAAAGAAACTTTGCCCCTTTATTTTCATTTATGGTCAGTCTTGTAGACCATATATGTAGAAAGTAGCTAGTGGGAAGCAGCTGGTGTGGACATATTGTCCCTACCTTTGACAAACATATATATTAAAAGTCTATAGACTCTAATTAATTGGATGTATTATATATCAACAACCTATTCTTTATTAATTGGAGTTCTTGACTTGTTGTGAGTAGACCTCAAAGTCACACCATTTCACACGAAACAACTTGTGTAAAGGTTTACCCAGAGGAAAAATACCACAATTGACTTCAAAAACACATAAATAATGCAGCTTTTAATTTGTTCTCCAGATTTTATATTTTGTATGTGGCAAAAGGAGTATGTACTTTTTTATGTATGTTTTGAAAGGCAACCACTCACTTTGATAATCCACTTTCTAGATCACAAACTTGGAGGGATCACTATATGCAATTTTTTTAAAGCATTTTGAAAAATTATACTGAAGGATAATATCCTAACAAAATTAAGGGTGGTTTAGTTTGTATGAATATAATTAATTTGATAGGTTGTGGATTAAGAGAACCCACAAAAAAACGTTAACTGAGAAGACGTCAAAGAAACAAAACAATTGGCGTGCTTGACGTGCAAGTCACGGTCTGTCTCTTGTGCATTACATTCAAATTTGTATTTTGAATGTTTCCTTTTCAATGATACAAGAAATAGCTTCCTTTACATGTATGTTGAAATTTTATATTGGTTTTGATATCCTTACATTAAATGAGAGTAAAGCAAAGCATGGATGAAATTTTAGAGATTATCTACTTTTTCCTGAATATAAAATATGAAATAATCAATGTAAAAAATTAGCTATAGTAAAGTATGAAACTAATTCAAAACGATAAGAAAATTAATTATTTTGTTGATAATTAATTTAGAAAGAAGAAAGATATAGTGTGCGCGCACAAACAGGCTAAAAATGAAACACATATATTACAATGAAGATCAAATTGAGACAGCAAGCAGGCCATTAGAAAAAAATAATAATAAAAGCTAAGATGTGCATACTTGTTGAGTCTAAAAGCCAAAAAAAAAAAATTGCGTTAGACTTAAATTTGAAAATTTAAATTAATTAACACTCATTTATTATGTAAAAAAAAAACAGAGAAATTCGGTAGATGACCATAAATTCAACAGTACATTATTTGACTTGATGGTCTGAAAGTGCTGCGTACGAAAAAGAAATGAAAAAAAACAATATATAATACAAATCTAAATCCAAGAAAATGTGGCCTAAACGTGTTCTACGAATATCGTCGACCAATTTAAGGAACTTCTACATTTATTAAAAAAATTTAGAAATTTCCACTTAATCTTTCAATTTCACTTTTTAAACATATAAATAAGAGCTTAATTAATTTCTTTGAGACTAGCCAAACAAAGGCATTGGTAATACACTAAAGGCTAAGATTCATTTAGTACCCTAAAACATTTTTGTGGTACAATTTTATCTTTAGATATGACTTGTTGGATGCATCTGCAAAATTACTTTAGTTGCTGAATGAACTACAAAATAATCAAAGATGTTGGGTCAGCAAACAACGAGCAAGTATAAATGAAAGAGGCAGAAAACCTTTTATTTTTTTCACCTGGTCATGGCGGATAGCGAGAATGCACTTTATTTTTATAATATAACATTTTATAAAATTACTAATTTAAAAAGATATCCTTAAATAAATACTTAATTATAATATAATTAAAAAAAGATGTAAGATATCATTGGTCGAAGTTTCAACGGTTATAAAATGGGTTTCTCATTCAAAAATAGAGTTGTACCACTTTTATGTTCCTTTCTTAATTACTCAAGGTTTCAGTGACGAAGGACCCATTTGATATATGCTGCTAAGCTACTTCCTCCATTTCATAATAAATATTATTTCACAAAAACTTTTTTTTTTTTTGCGTGTCTCATAGTAAGTGTCATTTTCATATTTCAAGAAGCTAAGATATGTTCTTTTGCCCACATTTCTGCGCACTCATTAGTGGTCAAACAGTATTTATTTGGAGAGCACTCACTAAGCAGAGGCATGGTAGACTTTTTAGACATTAAGTGGCCCCCAAAAGAAATTAATACAATGAAAGGGAAAGAAAATCATGTTAGTGATAAGGAAAATTAAAACTTTGATCCTATAAATAGTTTGTTACCACATTAAGGACGGTATTTTTATTATCATTGTATTTTATGGGCCATAGAGTAACTTTATAAACTACATTAGTGTTGAAAAGAACGCTTGTCCTTTTAAGAAATGTAATTTTACTTATTAGACCACATGTTTATTTTCATTGTATTATTTCATTTATATTTGGTCTTGTGGGCCATATATAGAGAATAGCTTCAAAATAACGTTACTACTTGGAAGAAGCATACGCGGACATATTGTCCCTACTCTTCACATACATAAATATCAAAAGTCTATAGACTTTAATTCATTGGAATAGACCTCAAAGTCGCGCACCATTTCACACGAAGCAATGTCTAATTTCTTTCGTTAGCTAGAGATTATCCCAAAAGAATGTTGGCTAGGAGACGTCAAAGAAAAAACTGAAGATAAACATTGATGAATACTCGATCGTTTGAGATGTGTTATCGTCAAGACGATGAGATTTGAACTGATCCAATTTTTGATTCTTCGATTTTAAACTGAAAAGGAAAAAATAACAGAGAGAGAAGGGCTGGCAATCGTACCTGTTTTTCTTTAACATCAAAGCTGTTATTTATGTTAATAGATCAAATTTTATTTTTAACGCCTTTTGCTTGTGATTTTCTTGACCTGAGGCGTTCTTTATACTTTCCGATCATCCAAAACCTGTCACTGTTTCCAGCATTGTTTAAAAGGTCATCTGAGTATCAGTAGTTGGCACAGTGAGTTAATTGGATCCGTGAACAATTTAAATTTTTTACCCAATTGTATTAAAAGGATTACTTACTTTTATATGTAATATGGGTTGATTTGTCATATAAACTAGCGTCTTCTCTGTAATTTGATGGTCACTGTGTTTTGACACTTATGTCAAGATGAACGCAACCAATGCACAACTTCTAATTGTATACTTACACATGGGAAGGTTGTATATTTAAGAATGCAGATTATAACGTGAGTCCACTTCTTCATATCAGCGGTTTAATTTGACATTGATTACTCTTTTGTTGAATCAGCCGTACTCTCTCAAAATTAATCTGACATTGATTACCCTTATTAACTATGCTAAAAAATATTTAATGCTACTAAATATCTTAGAAAAATTTTATAGAGTAACCTTTCTAGTCATATGCATTGTAACTACCTCTTGATAGAAACATCTTTATCATGAACAATCAGTGGGGACACTTAAGAAAAAATTACAAATTTAGGAGATAAGGTAGACTAACATCTTATATTTTGAACCAAAACAAACTCTTTATCTAATTCTTACATTAAAAATTAAAAGTAGTATTATTTCATTTGTGGTCGGCTCCAGTAGATTTTAAAAATTAACCCCACAAGAACATTATTGAAGATAAAATTATCATTATTCCTTGATTAAATTATCACAACCCAAAAACTAAAGATAATAGAAAAGGCAAATACACTGAAAAGCAAGTAAATCTATATAACAACAACAACAACCATCTAAAAGTTAAGAAAGTGTCTTACAAAATTATATTGAGACGGCTATCATATAAGTTACACCCAACAGATCTCTTCGGTTCTAGAAATTATCTTGTGTTTTTTTAATAATTTGTTCCCTTTCCTTACTAATCCCTGTTTACACCCGAACAGACACCATCAATAATATACAGAAATTAAACCATTATTAAACAAACTAATTAAACCACGAAATTCTTAGTGTACAATCCAATTAAAAATTACTGAATTTGTTTGGCACATGGCACTTATCGAATTAGCAGAAGAGTTGCTCATCTAGGAATTAATGACACGTCATTTTATACTGTACTTGTCTAACTCCAAATCAAAGCCAAGGGGTGCCATCTCAATTCCAAATTGCAAAATGATACCTCTTGTGATTACTTTATAAACTCATAAATCATAAATATTGTTTGAAATGATTGGTAAAATTAGTAAAAATTACCCTTAACGTTTAATTAACTAAGTAGCGGTGTATGGAGCCACATACTTCAATGTTTGTTTCAACAAATATTTCCACTGCAATATATGGTCCGTGTCAAGTCTAGTTGGCTATATTATAAATAGTAACTATTGCATAAGTCATAAAGTGATCCAAGAAAACAGGTTATATCAATTAATCGGATGACTTGCTGTTATTGTCGTTATCTTCATCTTGCTATGAAAGAAAAATATCAAAAATATCCATAAAGCTATGAGGATGATTAGTCATAAATATAAATGATTTTGTGTGGTCATAAATGTGGAAGAAAAATGAGAAAACTCTTCAACATTTTTCAAACATCGTAAAAACTTTTATCTGGTCATAATCAAAACATGAAAAAGACCATCCAACTATCAAAATTTTGCCGTGTTAAATGCTATATATTTTATAACATAAATGTTTAACAAGAATGTCGGCATCAGATTACATATATGAATTAGATAATGAATTTATTTTGATTCCAAATATAAAACAGTAACTCTTTTTATCTTCTAAATTAATAAATTTATAATTTTTTTCTCAAATTATCCTTATTAATTGCATATATTAAGGAGGTTCCCATCAATGATAGGTTTAATGCATGTGATTAAAGTGGATATTTTAGAGAAACTAATACACATTTATTGCAAATAATTAATTTAACTAATTTCCCAAAATTCACAAATTAATTATTTACCTCTTGTATTAAACACTGGAGGTGAGTGCAGTATTATTTTGCCATATATGAAAAAAAACATAATAAACATAAGTGATGGGAAAGCTAAAGAAAAGTGGAATTTAAAGAATGCTTTTGATTAATGCTTTAATTTGTTAATAAAATACTTTAATAGTTTAACGTATTTATCGTGCTTTTATATGGTCAAATAATATTCATGATTATGGACATCAAATGCTAAATAGACTTCATATATCTCCAATTTAGAGGACCAAATACATAACAACCATCTTGCAGGGGACCCAAAAGTCATAACAACCTTTGTATACATTCATTTGCATAACATCAATTACTAAATAGTTTTACACTTTATATTTCTCATAACTTGGATTTATGGTTTTTTTTAACTAACATAACCCTCCACACGTAAGATGAACAAGAAAATGGTCTCTTCACTTCTTTTCCCATCTCAACCATGAAAATTGCAATTTGAACGGTCCAAATTTCATATTATATAAAATATTTTTTATTATTGTTTTAAATTAGTATGACTAAAATTTAATTAGTTTAATTTTATTTATTTTTTAAAAAATTAACATTCTATAAATAATTTTATAAAATATGAAATTTTGATCATTCAAATTGTAATCTTATGGTTTGAGATAGGAAATGGAGAGAAATGGAGGGGAGGGAGGTGAAGAGACCCCTTCCCTGACTTTCCAATCATACAATGAATCTTGTAATCATTTGCAACAATTTCCCTAATGGCAAGAGGTTAAATATTAAGAAAATAATAAACAATGATAAGAAAAAGAGATAAAAAGAAATTGAAGATTCATGAGTTAGGGATAAACACAGTGTACTTATTAATATTATAAAAGAAATTACAAAAGACCTAAAATGAAAAATTGAAGAAAATTACTAAAACAAGAGCGTCGTTAGAAATGTTATATAGATCTATGCTGAGTATTGCGGATCTATTGAATGTTAGAGGGAAAAAAACAAACAAGACAACTTAGAGTGAATTTAAAAGTGATTTGGTGTCAATTTTGAGGGTGTGAGTATTTTCACTGATTCCAAAACCTCCTGTACATGTATTTTCCATTGAAAATTAAGTTTATCAACAAGAATAGTATCATACATAATTATAATTTATTAGGGTTTTAATTGCGTTTTTTACCTGAATTTTCTTGACATCTTGCGTTTTAAAATTCAATTTTGAGAAGTTAAAAACAAAATCACTTTCCTAATGTATTACTGTAAAACTAATAAAAAAATATAATAATAATTATGCAGCTTAAAAAATTGATTGCAAACAAGTCCATATAATTAATTTTGATCAGGAAATTCATTTTTTATTAAAAAGTATTCATCCATTTACTTGTATAGGCACAAGGTGTGCTGGATTTTTGAGCTATGTAAAGACACAAATAACTATAAAAAAATAAAAGTTGTCCCTAATTAAAAGCTATGTAAAGAAGTTGATGCAACCAAAAAAAAAAAATAAATAAATAAAAAGAGTACCGTTGTCGCATTAAATTATGTACCATATTTTCAATATCACTTTTAATTTATTGAAGAGCTTGACTAAAGTGGACTTCAAAGTCACACTCCATTTCACACTGAACAACTTCTATATATAGACTTGTGTATATTTAATTTTGGTAATATCATCTTAATTTACCCAAAAGAATTCCACAATTCACTTCAAAAACACATGTAAATAGGGCAGCTTTTCAATTTTCTTCTGACTTTAGTATATGTTTGATCCTTTAAATTTATATTGAATTTTAATTTAGTTTCTCAATTTTAAAAAATGTCTTCTTGGCCCTTTAAAATTAACATTGCTGACCTCATTGACATAAATTGTTGACTCAACACCAATGGGGTTGGGTCGAACAGAAAGGACTAGTCTCTCACAATATGACAAAGTAATGTTTGAATTCTCGCCAAAAGATTATCTAATTATTCTTAAAAATCTATATTAGAACACTTCAAAAAGCATATTTATTTTAACAATTAGCCATATTGTTAACTTTTTTATTAGATTCAATATCATAATTTAAGATTAAATTCTATGGAACCATGTTGGAAAACTTGGCCGTGGAAAATAAATTCTTTGTGTTTTCTTTAATTACAAGGCGAGCAAGAAGAATTAATATAATCCTCCACTTTTTCAATCATACGATGAGTCTTGGAACCTTTAGTACAGTTTCTCCGAGTGTTTAACTATAAAAACAACGAAGGCTGATAAGAAAAAGAGACAAAAAGAAATTGAAGATTCATCAGTTAGGGATAAACATAATGAATTCCTTAAAATTATATGACAAGGATCATTCTTAAGTTAAAGCAAAGCATGAATGAAATTATATTATCTAATTTTTCCTGAATATAAAATATGAAATAATCAATAGAAAAATTAGAAAAATACTTAGGTCAAGTTCTTTATATATCTATTATATCAATCATACATGGCCAAGTGTTATTTTTTTTCATGTGAATTTATAATTAAATAATAATATTTCTAAAATAAGCATGCCGTAAAAAGAATAAAAGCAAGGGTTCGCATATTTATTGAGTTTAAAAGCAGAAAATGGCATAATAATCTTTATTTGAAATATAAAGTAACACTCATTTAATTTAGTCTCTCTGAAAAAGAGGAATTCAATAGATGACTATAATAGCAACATTACATTATTTGATTTGATGGAATGAAAATGTTGCGCAGGAAATAAAGACTATATAATCTAATCTAATCTAAATCCTGGATATTGCCACCTAAACAAATTCAAGAATTTAAAGAAGATGTCGTTGGTAAAAATCAAAAGCACCTTCGCCATTGAGAACCCAAAGTGATTTTCCGGGGAAAAAAACGAAAAAGGTATTTCTTAGAAATGCGCCACACTTCAATGTTTGTTGAAAAAAGAATTTTTGTAATAATAATTTGATTTTCAATCGGTATTTCTCTCTGTGAAGATGGGTAAGTTTGCTCTACAATTTTATATGATGGCAACTTCAAGATTTTATTAGACTTAATAACTCTTATTTGAGCGATATGGGTCTGACCCATAAGAAAATCTTTATTAAGGACACAAATCACTTCAAGATTAAAAGAAAGAGAAGCAAAAATTGTGCACTGTCTAATTTCATTATCTCTGCATTAATAATTGTTTGTGGTCAAGTCTCATGCTACATTTATGTCATGATATAAATTGTAACTATAGAATATAAAAAATTATAGGCACTTGACGTGCCAGACTCATGATCTAAGGACATAGAGAACTATAAAAAAATTAAAAATTGTCCGATAGAAAAAGGAAACAAATAGCATTATCATGTCAAGCACCATATTTTCATATTATTGTATTTTATCAGTCATAAAGTGATCACATATATAAAACACTTTATACCAAACCACCCGTTAGTAGGTGTATGGAGTGCTTGATTTATGAGTAGATCTCAGAGTCTCCATTTCTCATGAAATAAATTTTACATAACAACTAGATATCTAATTTGTGAATATTAAAGAAATAAGTTAAATTGCTTACGTGTAACGAAAGTGTCTTGGTTTTCCTAGACTACTTTCTTAAATAATATGCACTGAAACTAATCTTTGCTTGAAAACCTCTTAATATGTGCAATTAATAGAAATGCTTTGGGCAAACGAAATATCACAATCCACTTCAAAAACACATGTACATAGTGCATATTTCAAGTTTTTTCCCGCAGAATTTGTATACTGTATGTGGCAAAAAGACATTGCATTTTTTTTTTTTCATTCTTTAAGCATCACCCCTTTTTTCTGTATTGTCTTCTAAATTTATAATTGTTTCCGTAACGTATCCTCATTGATTAATTACACATATGAAGATTTCTATTAATGAAAATTTTATTAAATATGACTAAAGCAAATATTTCAGGAAAACTAATACACATTTGTTCCAAATAATTAATGTAACTAATTTTTTAATATTCACAAATCAATTATCCAACTCTCTTATATTAAAGATTGAAGGTGAAGGTGGGGGTAGCACTACTATTTTACTAGATATGAAAAAAAAAAATATAATAAACATAAGTGAAAGCAGAAGTGTTCATTCATATAATATGCATGATTACCGACATCAATTACTACATATTTATAGACTATATTTGTCCAATTTAGGGGGCTAAACTCACGACAACCGTCTTTTAAGGGATCCCCATGTAATACTATGCATTGTTTTGTACTGCTTTGGTTCTAAATGTAATACCCAATTTATAATATAATTTATATTACAAAAATGGTCTTACATTCAGGATCAAAGGGAGTAATATATTGATTTACAGATTCTTTAACGAAAAGTTGAAGAAAAACAATAAACAAAGAGTGTTAGAGGCTGTAAAGCCATAGATAAGAATCTATATAGTAGGAAAAAAAATATAAAAAGACCTTGTAGAGAGAATTTAAAAGAAATTTGGTGTCAAGTTTGTGGCTGTGAGTTTTTTAATAGATTCCAAAACCACTACATATATCTTCAATGAAAATTAAATTTATCGATGAAGATAGTATGATACATATAATTTGTTAGGATTTTGTTTCGTTTCTAGCTACCTTCTTGCTAAAAGTCAAAAGTACTCGTATCTATTAATAATGTGTGACCCCAAGTAATGTTGTCTAGGGCCCTTTCATATGTCCCAAAATAATTTTCTTGCAAAAAGAAAAACAACGAAAAAAGTTATTTCTCAGAAACGGTGCTCCTCCTTGTGTGCCACGCTTCATTGTTTCTGCTTTGGGTTTCAGCCGAAGTGGCTTCTATCTCTGTAAAGAGACGACAAGGGAGAGATCGGTGACTGTGTCAAGATTTTTATCTTTTGTACAAACATGAAGAAGTGAGCACCGAAATATAGTAGTATATAGAACTTTCAAATAATAAAAGCTTTTTACATTTTTTGTATTGTATTTTGTTTAAATTAATTCATATTATCTTCTGTTTGTCTCGTGTGGCTTTAATATCTCAATAAACACACGGTAAAGTAAATTATATAGTTAAAAACGGTATTTTCCAGCAAGATGACACGCTCCAAGGTTAGTGATTTTGTATCTTTTATTTTTTTTTTCCAGCTAATAATTTTGTATCTGAAAAAGGGGAATTCAGTAGGTGACCATAAAATCAACATTTGATTTGATGAAATAAAAATGTCACGTAAAAAAAAAAAAAATATATATATATATATATAACCTAATCTCTAAATCCCAGAAAATGCCACCCATACATGTTTTTTTTTTTTAACCAGCATACATGTTCTAATAATTTAAAGAAAATCTTCTTCGAATAATTTAAGTAACGCGACTTCTAAATTTATTGAAAAAACTATACTTTATTATATCTTACGTCATCGCTTACTGCATTGTTTTTTGTGGTCAAGTCTGGTTGGCTATATTATAATACAAATATTTATATCATGATAAGGGGTAAATATAATATTTTAATTCCCTAAATGAATTAAATTTAGCCGACTTTTCTTGGTAAGAACTTGTATATTAATATTAACGATAGCAATAAGATTTTTTCTTCTAAAGACTGAATCTTGATAAGTATGATTCAGTGTAAGATTCTTTGACAAATTAATTTCTTCTAGTATTAGGGGTTTTTTTTTTCCTATTTTTATTTTTAGGTAGATATATATTTTTAATTATATATATTTTTATATTCTTATATTATAATATTAGTTATATTAATACCATAGAAATTTATTATATTATGTGATCGATTCATTCAAGAACATATCTAATTTTCTATTAGATTAAATCGAGTATAGCTAGCTGCATGTGCCTGTAAATATGTTTATTTTTATCGTTTCTCTTGAAGTTTTTAATTTATTTTTAATAATTTAAAAATAAAAATCATTTTATTCTCTTGTGTATTTTAAAATAGGAAAAAAATTAGGTCAAATTATTTATGACCATGTGTCTTTTTGGTTCATATATATATATATATATATTTATAATTAAATAATATTAAATACTGATATTTTAAAAATAGAACACATGATTATGCGTGATTAGAAAATTTCACATAATAAATATAAAGAATTTGACCTAAGTATTGTCTTTTAAAATATTATCTTTTTATCTTTTAGCTTCCCCAATTTGATCCATATCCAATGTCACTGTCGTTATCTTCATCTTGTTTCCTTCACATAAAGAAAAGAGGAGTTTAAAGAATGCTTTTAATAAAGTACTTTTCTTTACACTGTTAATAAAATATTATCTTTATATCTTTTAGCTTCCCCAATTGGATCCACACCCGATGTTACTGCCGTTATCTTCATCTTGTTTCCTTCTTCGTCTTGTTTCCTTCGTACAAAGAAAAGTGAAGTTTAAAGAATGCTTTTAATAAAGTACTTTTCTTTACACTGTTAATAAAATATTATCTTTATATCCTTTAGCTTCCCCAATTTGATCCATATTCAATGTCACCGTCGTTATCTTCATCCTGTTTCCTTCACATAAAGAAAAGAGGAGTTTAAAGAATACTTTTAATAAAGTACTTTTCTTTACACTGTTAATAAAGTACTTAAATAGTTTAATGGATTGATGATGTTTTTATATTGTTAAATAATACGCACGGTTACAGCCATTACTAAATATTTTGAGACTTTATTTTTCTTCAACTTAGGGGATTAAAGTCATAACAACCATCTTTTGGGGGACCCAAATGTCATTCTCTCTCTTTGATTTTTCTATATATCAATCAGCAGAGGCAATGTTTTGTAATATATTCATTTGCATATAATTCGTTGAATTCTCACATTAATCGAGCCCTCAAACGTAAGATGAACATGATGTTCCTTTGCAACAAATGTCCCTAATTGCAAATTTGCAAATGGTTAAATATAAAGAAAATAAAGAATGACAAGAAAAAGAGATAAAAACAAAACTAAAGATTCATGAGTTAGGGATAAACATGATGTTATATGTTTTAAAATTTTCTATCGGAAATAATTGGGAATTTTCAGTCTAAAAGCATGCCGTAAAAAGGAATAAAAACAAAAGTGCGCATATTTGTTGAGTCGTAAAGCAGAAAATTGCATAATAATCTTAATTTGAAATATAAAATAACACTCATTTAATCTCTCTGAAATAGAGGAATAATTGATGACCACAAAATCAACGTTACGTTATTTGACTTGATGGAACGAAAATGCTCCACAATTCTATACAATGGCAACTTTAAGATTTTTTTTAGACCTCATTGATAACATTGATTTGAATGATATGGATCTGACTCATAAGAAAATCTTTATTAAGAACGCAAATCACTTAAAGATTAAAAGTTGCACCTCCCACGAAGGTGATGCCAAGAAAGATAAGGAAAATTATAGGCACTTGACGTGCCACACTTATGAGTGACGTGAGGACACAATGAACTCTAAAAAAAAAAAAAAGAAATTAAAAGTTGTCCCATAGCATTATCAGGATTGTATGAGTCATAAAGTTATTCTATAAAACACGTTATATCAACTACGCGTTAGATTTGTGAGCAGACCTCAAAGAAATAAGTTAAATTGCTTATTTGTAAAAAAATATGTCTAAATTTTTCTAAAATAATCTCTTTAATAATGTTTTGGATTGGGAGCCTCTTAATATATGTAATTAATAGAGATATTTTGGGGGGAAAAAAAACACAATTCAAAAACACAAGTAAATAGTGCAAATTTTTTTTTTCTCAACAGATTTTATATGAAGGTATTGTATGTGGCAAAAAAAGTATGTGTTGTTTTTTCATTCTTTAAACATCATCCTTTTTTTTCCTATATTGTCTTTTCTAAGTTTATAATTGTTTTCTTAAAGTATTCTCATTGATTGTACATATTAAAATAATTGTTATCAACGATATTTTTAATAAATATGATTAAAGTGAATATTTTTGGAAAATTAATACACATTTGCTGCAAATAATTGCTTTAACAAATTAAATTTTTGTAATAGTCACAAATTAATTATCTAACTCTAATATTAAAGATAAGGAGAGGAGGGTGTAGTACTACTATTTTACATGATATGAAAAAAATAATAATAAACGTAGGTGAAAGTAGAAGTGTTCATTCATATAATATGCATCAATACCGACATCAATTACTACATATTTTTAGACTATATTTCTCCAATTTAAGTGACTAAACTCACAATGACCATCTTTTACCATCTTTTATGGGACCCAAGTATAATATTTATTTTTGTCTTTAATATAAGACTTATTTTATAGTACAATTTATGTTAAAGATATGAGGAGTAATATGCATTGTTTTGTAATATATTCACTTTGCATATTCTTTAATGAAAAATTGAAGAAAAATAATAAAAACAAGAGTGTTAGAGGCTGTAAAGCCATACATAAGAATTTATATAGCAGAAAAACTAAACAAGACCATTTAGAGAGAATTTAAAAATGATTTGGTGTGAAGTTTGTGGATGTGGGTTTTTTCATTGATACATAATCATAATTTGTCAGGATTTTATTTCGTTTCTAACTAGAATTTTCTTAATACCTTACTTTTTAAGATTCAATTTTGAGAAGCGAAAAACGAAATCACTTTTCCTAATATCATATTGAAAAAAAAAAACGAATTCTGAAGCAAATCGGGATAAAATTATAAGTAATAAAAAGTCTCAGAATAATTATGAAGGTTAAAATAATTGACTGCAAACCATGAAATTTATTTTTAAAATAAAGAGGATCTATCCATTTACATGTGTCAGAACATGAGTTGTTAGACTTGTGAGCCGTCTAAGGAGGCAGATAAAATTGATGCAACCAAGAAAAAAAAAAAAAGGTGCCATTATATATCTTAATTTCCCCAAAAGAAAACACCACAAATGACTTCAAAAACATGTAAATAAGGCAGCGTTTTTTTTTATAGATTTTTTTGTCAACTAACATGTAGATATTTCATATCCAGACACTGGGTGCTTGTGTTTGTATATTTTATCGTTATCGTATCGAAGAAATAGATATAAAATAATAATATAGATATCTCTCGTGATTACATTAAAAAATAATTAGCGTTTGATATGATTGGTAAAAGTAAATAATACTCTTTAATATGGGCCATACTTCATTATTTTTTTTTTTTTTGCCAAATACTTCATTTTTTGTTGAAACAAGTATTTCCACCGCATTTTAATATATTGTTTGTGGTCAAGGGATGCCAACTCAATTCCAAATTGCAAAATGATATCTCTCATTATTACATTAAAAACTAATTAATGTTTGATATAATTGGTAAAAGTAAATAATACTTTATTTGGTATTTAATGTAATACTTGTTTTGTAATATAAATTATATTATAAAATGACGATAAAATAATTTTTATATCTAAAACAGAATGATACCCTTTTAACTTTTTAACACCGCCTGGCCCGAACCCTAAGTAGCGGCGAATAATTTTTATATTAATGTTGTTTGTAGTCAAGTCTGGTCGGCCAATTTATACTATAATGCATACATTTACGTCATGATAAATTGTAACTGTAAAGTATAAAAAATTATAAGCATTTGACGTGCCAGACCTATGAGTTGTGTAATGACACAAACATAACTATAGAAAAATTAAAAATTATCATATAAAAAAATAGCAAACATAAATGAAAATATACTTCTTTGCCAGATATGAAAATATATAATAAACATAAATGAAGGTAAAATTTTTCATTTATATAAAGAGAAGTAGATTTTTTTTTGAATGAAAAGAGAAGTACTTTAATTTTTTAATAAAATATTTTAATGGTTCGTGGTATTTTTATATTGTTAAATAATAGCCGACATGAGTTCCTACATGCCTTTAGACCTTCCAATTTATGTTATAAAATAAAATGCAACTTTTATATTTTTCTAATTTAGTAGACTAAAGTCTTTAACAACCATCTTCCAGAGACCCAAGTGTCATTCTCTCCTTTTTAATTTTTTTTTTTTTTTTTTGCTATCTATCAATCAGCAGATGAAAATTTGCAATATATTTATTTATATATTCTTTGAATTCTCATAATATCCTTTGATCTAATGTTTGTTTGTGCTCCCCCCCCCCCCCGGGGGAACTAGAAGGCGTACAAAAAGAATTAATATAATCTTCAATACCTGAGATGAACATGATTTCTTAATTATATGGTGAGCCTCAAAATCCTTATTTCCCTAATTGCAAGTGTTTAAATATAAATAAAAATGAAGAGTGACAAGAAACAAAGATAAAAAAAGGCTAATACATCTAGTATCCTAAAATATTTTTTCAGGTGCATTCAACGTTTTAAAATATTTAGTAGCATGATTAGAGTTTTTTTTTGTTGTTGTATAAGAATTTCTTTTGGCAAATATAAATGTCTGAATAATTCTTATGTTAAATAGGGACATTTTTGTCAAAACAAAATTTAATTTGAATCTGAAGATAACATAAATAAATATTGTATATGATATATTTGGGGAGAAATAAAGAAAAACAGATATATAATTGGCATAAGATAACAAAATCATATTAATTTGAGTCATTGTCCTATATAATATAAAAACTCAGTCTGTTAACTTCTATTTTTTTATATAATTAGTGGATTTATTAACTATTAATTATTAATAATAATTAAAGATAACATGTTCAGTAATATATGAATAACTTACAAAATCATATTATTTTTGGTCCAATGCTGAATATTGGTCACAACAACAGTGTAAAAGATAAATTAATAAGGATGCAAATAAAATGCATGTTCACTTATGTTTTAGAAAAAGCAGCACATTTTTTTTTATAAATAATTAATTTAACTAATTTTTTTAATCTCTACAAATTAATTATTTAATTCATATATTTTTCTGTTGGAAGGAGTATATATTATTATATAATATAAATGTTTTTAACTTTAAAGACAATGTCGGCAACTAGATATTATATATATATATATATATATATATTTGTGTATATACCCACACACAAACACATTTTTTGCTAGATATGAAAATATACAATAAACAGAAGTGAAAGTAAAAGTAAAAGTTGTCATCCGTATAAAGAAAAGTGGAATCTAAATTATGCTTTTAATGCCAAGTACTTCGTTGGTAAAAAGTACTTTAATCTGTTGATAAAGTAATTTAATGGACTTTATGGTGTTTTTATATATTGTTAAATGTTACTACATCTTTTAAGACGTGGCATTTCTCTAATTTAGGGGACTAAAGTGTTAACAACCATACCCAAATGTCATTCACCCTTTCATTTTTCTGTTTGTCAATCAGCAGACGCATAGTTCTCGCAATATATTCATTTGCATATTACTTCTACTCCCTCCGATCCTAATTATAAAAGTTAGTTGACTAATTTAAAGAGGTTAAAAAAATAAGTTAAGTTAGTTATTTATAATAAATAGGTATTGTTTTTTCTAAAATATCTTTATTAATCAAGTGTATTACCTAGAACTACTATTATTAAAAGGACTATCTTGAGAAAAAATGCATAAATATGAGAGACAAAGTGGATTGAGATCTTATATTTAGGATCAAAATAAAAATCAAACAAAGTCTTATATTAAGGATCGGAGGTAGTAGTTCACATTTCATACCTAGATATTTTTCTCTACTAAGACATGAATGACTGTTTCTGGTTTATCTGGGTTTTTCTTGAACTAGAAGGCGTGAAAGAGGAACTAATATAATCTTCAATATATCACTTCTCAATTAAACAGTCAGTCCCAAGATGCCAGTGTTCATACATGTAGAAAATGATGAATGGGAAGAAAAAGAGATAAAAGAGAGAATATGAAGATACATTATAACAGAAACCACAAAAGTACTAAAATGAAAAATGGAAGAAAAATACTAATGCCTCGTTTGGTGCATTGGAATTGAAGGTGGGGAAGTGGAAGTGGAATCATAAAATTGACATGGTTGGTACAATGGAACCCCACAAGGAACTCACTTCCATCAAATTCATGGAATTGGGTTCCATGGCCTCCCCCAAGGAACTGGTTTGAGTTTCTAGGAAGCGAGATTTTCTCACAATTATACCCTCAGCTCTTGTATCTATTGACAAGTTCGCCCCTCATATTATGACCCCTCTTTCTTCCCCTTCAGCAACCTCCAATGACGTCACTCCCATTCAGCTCCACCTGCAGTGACAACAGAGGACGACGGCGGGCAGTGAGGACGCGATCTGCAATCTTCGTCACCTTTCTCTGCGATCCTAACCTCCATCTCCCTCAACTTTGTTGCCTAATCTCGTCTTCTTGCTCTGTTGCACCCTCCCTCAATCTCTATCTTCTTCTTCTTCTTTGACTTCGAATCTGAGAGTAGGAGGTCCCATCTTCTTCCTCTGCAGCTTTCTCCCTCTTTAATCTCCATATTTTTCTCGGTCGACTTTAGATCAAGAGCAGGAGGGGAGAGGTCGTGATTCGCGGACTGAGACGCAGGAGTGGCGGCTTCATATCTGAGAAGCACCGGTGCCATCGTCCTCATCTCCCTCCCTTTCCCTCATGGAAGCTTTTGATTTTCTTGATTCACAGACTCTGCAATACCTGTCTTCTCAATCTCTTTCTTTGTTTTTTTTCCCCCTTTGTGTTGATGGGTGATATTTGTGTTTGGATTTGATTTATATATTGCTTGGATTGGTGATTGAGTTTGGATTAATTGTTTAATGGTTGATGAACTATCGCCAGCAATGGACGATTTCTTTCCGGTGAATACCGGTGGTCAAGCGTGAGGGGATGGTCATGACGACAGGAGTGGATTTTTTTTTCCAATGAGGATATTGTAGTATTTTCACAATATAAATATATATTTTAATTAAAAATTATCCCCTACTTCCACCCTCATACCAAACATATAGAACCCACTTCCATTTCCAGTTCTACTTCTATATTCACGTCGACTTTCATAAAAAAACTCTTCTATCATAACAAATGAGGTATAAATCAAGTGTTGTGGATCTATTGAATGTTGAAAATAAACAAGTTACAAATGCAAACCTGAGCTGGACATTGCGGCCCTATAGGATGTTAGAGGTTGCGGGGTAAGGGGCTATGTTTAAAGTTACTATTAATTCAATAATAATTGATTTTGGTTCTATATATAACACTTATTTTATATGTGTATCAATTTTTTTTTCAAAATAACCGTATTGATATTTTTTTGATAATAACTAAGTAGGAGAAAGAAGAAAAGAATTAAGAAAAATGATTAGGGTATTCTAAAATAAACATATCATATTAACTAATTTAATTAATATTTTTAATCTATTTAAATCAATTACTTAGATTTTACCTTAAAGATAGAAGGAATCACATATATGTATATGTCAGTTGGCATAATAATGCCAGAGACACTAAATAAATAAAAAAGAAATAACACAACCTGCTGTCAAACAGTTGAGAGGAGATCGCTTTTTCTCTCGAGAGCTCCGCCGCCCACTGCGATGGAAAAACGAGTGCTTCCCGCTGATCGCTCATTGTGAGGGGGAAACTGTGAGGTCTGATGGAGGAGGAAAGGGAGGATGCAGACAGAAGGAAGAAGAAGGTATGTGTTGATAATTACGACTTCACAGGGGAGGAATTGCTGAAGAATAGAGCTGAAGGATGGATGGAGGTTGACGGAAATCAACGATCTCCTAAGTCTTACAGGGAATCGTTGATGAGAAACGTTAATTCAAGAGTATGCTGGTGGGAATGGGTTAGGGATGAGGAGGATGACAACCTGGAGGATTATGGAGCAGAGACAAACTTTGAGAAGGTTTTGTTTCCAAACAAGGGGATTATGGTGGATGTCTCCAATCCATTATGGCCGAGATTCTTGTTCAATGAGAAAGAGAAGGAAACACTAGTAAAACCTTTCAAACGGACCTTGATTGTTAAACTGATGGGGAAATGGGCATCGTACAACTTCATGTTACAGAAACTTAAGCAACTGTGGCAAAGGAAAGGGGAGATTGAAATTTTCGATCTAGAGAATGACTTCTATTTTGTGAGCTTCCAAAGCAATGAAGACTATATGGAGGCTCTTACAAGTGGGCCATGGGTAGTGTCAGATGCCTACTTGAATGTAGCTAGATGGAGGCCAGAGTTCAATCCTAAAAAGGAAAAGATTGAGACTATGGTTGGATGGGTGAGGTTCCCTAACTTACCTACACCACTATTTGATAAAAAATTTTTGTTAAATTTGGGAAATGCTATAGGCAAAGCAATAAGGCTAGATGTTCACACTGCTCAGAGATCGAGAGGAAAGTTTGCAAGAATGTGTATTGAATTGGATCTAACAAAACCTCTAGTGCCTGAATTTGAGGTGGAAGGGCAAATCCTAAGTGTAGTGTATGAGAGTATGGAAATGCTCTATAAAAAATGTGGAATATTTGGGCATAGGGCGGATCACTGTGGAGAGTTCCATAAGAGACAGGAGGAGGTTTTGCAGAGAAATGATAAGGGAGGGGAAGGCAATATTGAAAGGAGTGATGATGGTAGAGAGAAAGAGGAACTGTGGAAAACGGTTCAAAGAAATAGAAGGCAAAGAAAGGTTGCTAATCCAGAGCAGAATGCTCAACGGGGTTCAAGGTTTGCTATGCTTGAGCGAGAGGAGGTGAGGAAGGAGGAAGAGAAGGAGAAGGACAACGAGGGAGCAAATGCAGCCCTACTTGATGTTACCAATTTGCAGGGCCAGAACGTGCAAACTTTCAAGATGAGAAAGAAGAGCCCAAGGTTGGATGAAAATAAAGCAGTGGTTTTAGCTAAAGAAAAAAATGGAGTCAAACAACTAGTGCCAAAAAAGAATGTAGAAGAAAAGTGGTGAAGGAGAATAAGTTGAAGACTTTGGTGCAACAAAAAAAGGAAATTCAGTTGGGAGGTAGAGATGTGGAGATGATGGCTAGCTCTAGTGATGCAAGCTTTGTGCCAGAAACGGGTGCTAGAGAAATGGGAAGCTCAGGCCCTAGGATACTAGACAAGGGAAACCTTGATCCTGGAATCCATGACTTTAGCATGAAGAAGAGAGTGGGCTTTGACCTAGGTGATGATACCAACCTTACTGAAGATGAGGAGGATCCCATTGAGTGCTCAGATGTGCAAATGGAGCAAGGAGTTAGCTTTGCTCTGCTAGCACTGGACTGATATAAGTGCTCTCTTTTTCTGATCTTTTAAGTTTGTGATTTAATGAAGTTACTGGTCTAGAACAGTAGGGGGCGACCAGTAAAGGGTTTGCGGCGGCCTCAAAAAACTTCAGAAAAAGATATAGATTTAATATTTTAGTGATACTTGAGCCAAGAGTCAGTGGTACTGTTGCAAACAGAATTACTCGCAGTTGGGGTTTTCATAAATGTTTAAGGGTAGAGGCAGAGGGTTTCTCTGGTGGCATTTGGATCTTGTGGGAAGCAGAAGGGATAAAGCTTGAGGAAATCAATAGAACTGAATAATTGATTCATTGTAAAATCAGTTTAGTGGAAGAGGAGTCTTTTTTCACTGCTATGTATGGTAACCCAAATGAACAAAGAAGGCATGCTTTGTGGGATTCACTGCAAAGAATAGCCTCTAATACAAGGTACCCTTGGTTTTTAGCTTGTGACTATAATGAGATTAAATCGCCATTGGAGCAACAAGGGGGAGGCAAGGTGAATGAGATGAGATGCCAGAGATTTAACGATTGGATACAGGATTGTGGCCTCATTGACATTGAAGCTAAGGGTCCCTTTTTCACTTGGAAGGGACCTCAGTGGGAAGGTTTAGACCGTGTGTTCAAGAGACTTGATCGTTGCTTATGTAATATGCAGTGGCAAAATCGATTCACAGATGCTGTAGTCAAGGTTGGTGAAAGGGTCTGCTCTGACCAACATCCCTTAATAATTGATTTGAAACCTGACCTATTTGTAACTGGTGCGAAGATTTTCATATTTGAAGCTGCTTGGCAGCTACATGACCAGTTTTCTACCTTCTTTGGTAACAGTTGGGTTGGTAGGGAAGAAGCCAACGTGAAATTAAAGAAATTAAAACAAGATTTAGAATGCTGGAATGTAGAGGAATTTGGAAGGATTGAATGGAAAAAACAAAAACTTTTAAACAGATTATATGGAATACAAAAATGTCAAAATAGAGCTAGAAACCCCTTTCTTCTACAGCTTGAGGTGGAACTGGAAAGGGAATTGATTGAAATTCTTAAACAGGAAGAGCTCAAATGGTTCCAGAAGTCAAGAGGGAGCTAGATTGAACAAGGGGATCGGAACACACAATATTACCATACAAAAACGATGATTAGAAGGAGAAGAAATAAAGTAAGAGTCTTAAAGAATGATGCAAGAGAATGGATAGATGAGGAGGAATCTATTATGAATATGTTCCAATCCTTTTACTTGAGATTGTTTGAGGAAGAAAGAAGGGATAGAGAGTGGTATGAGACAGATCAGAAATGAGGAGAAGTGTGTAAGGAAGAGGTGATGAAGATTAACAGACTTGTAACTTTTGAAGAAAGGAGGAAAGCTTTTTTTCAGATGGGAAGTTTCAAGGCTCCTGGAGAGGATGGGTTTCCTGCTGTTTTCTACCAACAAAACTGGAATATTGTGGGTGCTGAAGTAGCTAAGTTCATCTCAAGACTTTGGGACAACCCAAAAAGAATTGATGAAATAAACAGTACTTTGCTTGTACTGATCCCAAAGGTAGAACATCCGGAATTTGTAAGTCAATTTCTCCCCATAGCCCTATGCAATGTTCTGTATAAAGGTTTATCTAAAGTTGTGGCCAACAGACTTAAGCCTCTTATGGACAAACTGGTTTCCCCTTTCCAAACCAACTTTGTCCCTAAAAGAAGTATTCAAGAGAATATTATAATAGCTAAAGAAATGGTGCATTCAATGAATAGGATGCAAGGAAAGAGAGGATATATGGCTATCAAGATTGATCTTGAAAAAGCCTATGACAGGATGTCATGGAACTTTATGAGAAAATTGTTGCAAGAAATTGGATTTGATGAACATGTTGTGAATGTGATAATGAGCTGTGTTGACTCAACTAACATGGCTATAACTTGGAATGGAAGGAAGAAGAGTGTATTTAGGCCTTCAAGAGGCTTGAGGCAAGGGGATCCATTATCCCCATATCTATTTGTATTAGGTATGGAAAAGCTTTCACATCTAATTGCTGATAGAGTGAATAAGGGGCAGTGGAGACCACTAAAAATGGGAAGAAGAGGTACCGCTATATCACACCTCCTTTTCACAGATGATCTCCTACTTTTCTGCGAAGCAAATCTTGAACAAATGAGCACTGTTTTAAATGTGTTAGAAGAATTTGGTGAGGTCTCTGGACAGAAGCTTAATGCACAAAAAACTAGTATTTTCTTCTCCAAAAATACTAGTAGAGTACTGCAAAATGAAATCTGTCATTTTTCAAGGTTTAGAAAATTGGAGGATTTGGGAAGATACTTAGGGGCATATATGCTAAAGGGAAGAAACTCAAAAGAAAGATTTCAACATATCCTTGATAAAATGCAGAGCAAGCTTAGTGGATGGAAGAAGCAAACCTTATCTTTGGCAGGAAGGTTAACCCTGGTACAAGCTGTTACAAACCAAATGGCGGTCTATCATATGCAACACTCTCATATTCTGGTGGGTGTGAAGCAACAAATGATTAAAATCCAAAGAGATTTCCTTTGGAATGATGAACCTGGTAGGAAAAAAAAACATCCAGTTAGCTAGGATCTCCTTTATAGTGCAAAAGAAAGGGGAGGCTACAGGTTAAAGGACCTAGGTCTGATGAATGATGCGTTATTGGGGAGAATTGGGTGGAATATTCTAGCTAATCCCTCAAATCTCTGCTCTCAAGTTTTGGTGGGGAAGTATGGGAGAGAAGTTAATTTAAAAGAATAGTGTATCATAAAACCTTCTAATTCTGAGATTTGGGAAAATCTCTCCAAATTATGGCCACACCTAGCTAGAAATGTCAACTGGGAAGTAGGGGATGGAAGTACTATGAGATTTTGGAGAGATGCTTGGTTGGATAATGGAAGAAAATTGATTAACAGTAGTATTACCGCTGTTACTGAATTTGAAGCTGAGAAACCAGTCTGAGATTTTGTCACTCAGGATGGCGAATGGGACCTTCAACTTCTAGACAGGTTACTACCTGAAGAAGATCTTAAGAGAATTGTTGCTGTTATACCCCCTGATGTTCAAAATGGGCCAGATGTGATTAAATGGGGGGATTCCTTGCAAGGAACCTATAGTGTGTCTGATATGTATAAACAGCTTAAGAATGAATATGGTATTGTTGATAGTTATTGGAAGAGTTTGTGGAAGTGGAAAGGGCCTAGAAGAATACAGATCTTCCTTTGGCTTGCATCCCATAACAGATTGCTCACTGGGGAAAGAAGGAATCGCATTTTAGGGGCTGATGGTAACTGTCACACATGCAGAGATGCTGTTGAAGACTTGATGCATGTTTTAAGGGATTGCGACAAAGCTAAAACAGTCTGGAGATGCTTGGGAGGGAAGGCGCAGGAGACTAGTTTTATGCTGCGAAATAACCTTGAGTGGTTTAAATGGAACCCGCTGGAGTGTAAGGAAGACTGGAGTCTAACTTTTGGTATCACCTGTTGGTACTTGTGGATGTGGAGAAATAAAAGTATCTTTGAATCTGATTTCTCTTTTCCTGTTGAACTTGCTTTGTTAATAAATAAATATGTGTGTGATATACGCATGTGTAATGGGCTGTTTATAAACATGGGTTCAAGAAAGAAGGTGGTAAATATGGGATGGGAGGTTCCAGATGTAGGGTGGGTTAAACTGAATGTGGATGGAGCATCTAAAGGAAGTATGGGTTTGGCAGGTTATGGAGGCCTCCTTAGAGATTGTATAGGTCGATGGATGAGAGGTTTTGTAAGGCGACTTGGAGCCTGTGTCGCCATTAAGGCAGAACTTTGGGGCATTCTTACAAGATTGCATTTGGCAAAGGCCCTCAACATAAGGAAACTTGTTGTTGAAAGTGACTCTACCGCTGCTATTTGCATGTTCAAGGAAATAATTGACAGTAAAGAAGTAAAGTCTAGCATATTGAAACAGATTCATAGAGAGGCTTTGTACTTTGATAGTATTTTAGTTTGTCATGTTTATAGAGAGGCAAATACTTATGTAGATTTTTTAGCTAACTTCAGCTTCAGACTTGATTGGTTGGCCAATGTTTTCGAAGGGCCACCTAATGATCTGAGGCCTCTGCTGTACAGTGATTTCAGAGGGGTTTTATTCCCCAGATTTCTAATGAGATGATTTGATTGGGCGTTTTGCCCCGTATTCTACCAAAAAAAAACACAAATATTAGCATGCCGCGGTTCTCCAGATCATGGACCTACATCTACTGTGGCCGCTTACAACATATGGTTCTTGTTATTTTTTAATCATTAAAAAAAAAAAGGCAAACCATCATTCGTCATGTGGAGGCCCATACTAAATTCTTTTCTTCAGCCCAAAAATCCAATTGAAATGAAGCGGTTTTTCCCCTTTTTGAAAATAAAAGGCAAATGTGTTAGCCCAAAAAAAAAAAAAAAAAGAAGAGAAAAATAAAGGCAAATCAGCCGTTTCATAATGGAGCTCCACAACGTAGCTGGTCGATTGAAATTCTCATTCGAGAGCCGCGTAAATGTAACGGAATTATTCTGCAACGGCTGCTTTGAGCTTCTATTAGTATTGTTCGTGTTTTCTTACTTTGGTTCCTCTGCTTGCTTCGATCGTTTGTTCTTCAGTGGTCGAAACTCATCTTGCGTCGGTGTTCAGCTTCTCGAATAACAAGGAATTGGATTGCGCTCGATTTGAGACGACCTCCGTAACTCGATCTATAGTGCGATTCCTGAATTCACGGTACGCAATTTTTCTCGTCTTTAGCTCTTGTGAAATGTTCCAGCGGAACCCAAGCGCTGGGATTTTCATTTGCTTAGTTAGATCCTGATAGGCAATGATCCAGGATGCTTGTATATCGCAATTTGTCTTTAGTGATGTGCTTCGTGTTACGTATGGTAAATTAATCGGTCGATATGTTTTCTATTTAGAAACATTTTCCCACTGCCTTTCGCTATCAATATATATTCTTCCTGAATTTTCCTCCCTCCCCGCATCAGTATGATTTTCCTTCTTGAATTTTCGCCTTCAATCGCCGCTGTCTCAGGGACTCCTCCTTCATGAATTTGCCTTTATCAGGATTGTAATCAGAATATATATTGATTAATAAATCATAGGATTTATTTGATTCCGATTTAGTTGGATTTCTTCTTACTCACCTCCGGTGAATCAAGAGAAAGAAATCCTTCGGTCTAGCTAATTGAAATGAACTGATTTGATTACGTGATTATAATTCTCCTTCGTGCCAGAAAGCATGTATACTTCACTTTCTTAATCTTGTCCTAGGCTTACTATGAGGATAGATAGTCTTTTTTTCCTCTTTTCCGGTGGGACAGTTTAGTGAGCCAACAAGCAACGGCTTGAGCTCAATTAAATGTCCTTGAATTCAGAACTCCAACCCAAAGTCGAACTCCCTTCTCTATTTCACTTAGGCTATAAGAAAATGAATTCGATCCATTAATCACTTCCTCTCTCTATCAGTTACAGAAAAGAAAATCAGAGCCAGACAAGAAGATGCCGATCTCTTTTGTTATGCTATTTCAAATAATATGTCCAGTTGTGCTTATAATTGATTTAATTGGAATGGGAGAGAATGATCCGCAGATCAAATGGAAGAGAAATCTCAAGCATAGTTCTGTTGTTTTGTACACATTTAACACTAATTGCAACATTGACATTGCTTTGTTGGCGTATGAATTTGGAATTGTTTGCTTTCTTGGTTTTTGTATTTTTCGTTATCAAGGTGATGGATGAAACCAATATGCCATTACATAGGATCTATTTAAAGGATTTTAATTTAAATGAACATTAACATGATTGATTGATGATGTGTAATTTGTAAGTTGGGGTTTTGAGCCCTACGCTACAGAAAAAGTAAATACCAAGATCCTAAAAAAAATTATTATTTATACTAGAATGCTACAAATTGCAAATTGGTTTCATTGAAACCGTAGTCAATAAGCTCAAAAAATTATATTATTATTTGTGATTAATTAAAATTATGATATACTAATAAATAATAATGATTTAGAAGCTTGGAAGCAGACGGAAACGAAAGGAAAGGAGTAGTGTTTAGAGGAGCAGCTTTGAGGTCTCTATGAGGTGCTCCTAGGGTACCATTTCTTTGGTTTTCAAAACTGAAGGTATGTTGCTCTTCTCCCCCTTCATTTATTCTCCTATGAAAATTTTAGTTGGGGATCAAAGATGAGAGCATTTATTTTGGTATGTTGGGAGGCCATCTCAAGCTATGGGTCTTAGTATTTTGGTGTTTCATGTTTGTAACATGAGGAAATATTGGATTCGAATTTTAGCATAAGGCATGCTTATGTTTTTATTGCTAGTTTGGTTTGTAGCTCTCTCTTTGTGAGAAAAGGATTTGAGTGAGGCTTAAGAATAAGGTTGAGTTCAAGATTGAGCTCTCTCATTTTAAACCTTGGAATCCTTCATGATTAGAATTTAGGAACTTGGTTACTTCCATTGTGTTAAAAAAAGGAATTTAGAAAATTGGTAAGGCATACATGGTAGCGGCTAATTCTTGAATTTATCATGTGAAGTTCGCTATTTTAGCAGGATTGGAGCTTTTGGAATTAGCTTTGGAGTGTTGGGTCTAAGGGTTGACTTTGGGCTTACTCTTTGATCTAGCCACAAGCTCATCTCCAATTCTAACTTTGATAACCATTTATAACGTCCAGAGGTAACTTGGGTTTTTGTATGTTGATTTCCTATGGTTTTATATCTGAACGGTATGTTTAGAAGCTAGCTTTTACATAATATTTTGTCTACTCTCCCTCGGTGATTGCTGAAAGTCCTAGTGTTCAAGAGAGTTTTGAACTTTTCTTCATTTGCCTTACTGCTCACTAAGCTTATATAGTTCTTTATATATGAAAGGTATGTTAAGAGAGAGTTTTGGACTTTTGTCCGCTTGCCTTATCGCCCTAGGCTTATGAGAAGCATGGGTTAAACCTAAGCAGACTTTTGTCACAGCTAACGAGTCAGGATTGGGGTGTGTACTAATGTGATGGGCCAGCCAGCACTAGTCAAGAAGAGAAATTTTAGGTACAAGGATTTAAATATTTAAATTGTGATAGGATAAGTTTAGGATACAAGGAAAAAAAAACTCCCGCTCGTGACTTATATGTGACTTGAGCTAGAACATGTTAACCAAATTTTGGAATTTGGTGAAACTCCCACCTCCCTAGAAGTCACCATTGCCAACCGGAGCAAATAACTATTAAGCTTTGAGATATATAAAATGACTCTAGCAACCAAGTGAATAACAACAATTGACTAGTAAATAGCCATATGACCATATTATAATCATGAATGACTATAACAACATAGTGAATAATAACAATTATTAGCAACAAACCATATGACCATACTCATCTAAGCAAGTGAGTACTATTGTCAAATCTTTTGTGCTGCGGCTGCTTACGCCCCAAGGTGAAAGGAATTTTCCCTTCAAATGTCCTGTTATTTTTACACCACTCTTGAAAATCTATCCTAAAAAAGTGACTATGCCCGTTGAACAATTTTTTGTCACAATCACGGAGGATTCATCATATTTTTGTCACTTTCCATGCCAAGTGCATCAAACATTTGTGGGGCATCCTAGTTAACATTGTTGTGGTAATCGTCTTCAAGGATAGCATTATACACTAATTTCACATTGAAGTTTCCCACTACAGTCCCATTTGAGCCATTGATAGGTTACCCAATTTTTACGTTCCCAAAGTTGACTTGATCCTTGGCCCCCATTGATACTCTGCCAAATTACTTTCACCCACAATGCATCTTGTTTTCTTACAAGATTATATTCTAGTAGAGCTTTATCAAGAACATCGTTGTGGTAATCATCTTCAAGGATAGCATTATACACTAATTTCACATTGAAGTTCCCCGCTACAGTCCCATATTCATTTGAGCCATTTATATACCCAATTTTTACGTTCCCAGAGTTAACTTGATACTTGTTTCCATTAATACTCTGCCCAAACTACTTTCACCCACAATGCATCTTGTTTCTTGCAAGATTATATTCTAACTGAGCTTTATCAAGAACACATGGTTTTGAGCTTTATCACGTCTGAGCACTTGCAAAATGTGGTAATGGTCATGCATTCGTTTATAACATTAACTTTGTGCATAGAAGCCCCCGCAAATAGAGCAATATTATCAGCTAAAGGATTAAAGCACATTTTTGGCAGGCATTTCAAGAATATTTTGTGTTTTTGATCCTTGTCCCCCAATGATAATCTTACGCCAATGTTTCAGCTGTGGATCTGGAAACAAATTCTCATAAGATTTCAGCAGATAATATTTTGTGTAGTTTTTGAGTCTTTACTTAGTATCTTCCAAAAGCTCCAAGATATTATACACAGGTTTCTAAAAGGTCCCCTTGTGACCTTCTAGAAGGCAAACATGATGCTTTATGGGATAATACATACCTTAAGAATGAAGTGCTAGCCATTATACTAAAAGTTTATAGCATCGGTCTGGTGTATGGATCTTATTATGCAAGAGTCTTGTCAACTCATTGTGAAGATTTTCTTAATCTAAACAAATTCCCTAGACCCTAAGAACAAAGTGCTAACCATTATGCTAAAAGTTTAAGTCACACCTTACATTTATGGTAAAAGTCAAAGTCATGACAGTTACGGAAAACACACCTTACATTTATTGTAGCTAACCATTATGCTAAAACCCTTTTACATAGCTTAAGGCATGATATTGAGGACTTCTAGCTGCAAAAGCCTTATCAACTTATTCTAAACTTTAGGGTTTCAGGATGGATTAGCTCTTTTAAGTTGCAAGAATCTTGTCAACTTATTGTAAATTTTAAGGTTTTAGCCAATCTTTACTTTATTCCATATTTTCTAGGTAAACACAAATTCTAGCTTACTAATCATATTATGTATTTTAGCCTCTTGTTTGACTTCTTAAAAAGGGTGAACATAATATGCAATTTGTAATCTTAAGAATGAAACACTAGCTACTAGAGGCATGTTATAACGGATTAGTTTGATTAAGCCTTGATTTATGTTCAAAAGGTTAATAGTGTTGACTGAGATTAATTGAGGCTTAGCAACACTAAGGATGATGATTGACGGTCATATTTCCAAATGTTTTAGAGTAGTATTAGGATTTGAAAATTTTAAATGGTTAAAAAAGTTTTTTTGTCTTTTACTCAGGTTTCTAAAAGGTCTTCTTGTTTGACTTCTTAAAAGGGGCGTAATCTTAAAAATGAAACACTAACCACCATGTCAAAAGCTTAAACAAACAGTAGAGGCGAGCTATAATAGATTACTGTGGTTAAGCCTTGATTTTATGTTCAAAGGTTAGTAGTGTTTATTGAGATTAATTAAGGCTTAGAAACGCTAAGGATGATTGACAGTCATATTTTTAGGCATTTTAGAGCAATATTAGGATTTGAGAATTTTAAATGGTTAAAAAAAAAAATCTTTTAGTGATTCTTTCTGTTTTGAAAAATAAACACATTAATCTTTTTAAAGAATCCTAATTTACATATTTTGGAAATGTATGGAACATAATTTTTGAAGTTAGGCCCCTTTACTATCTACAAACCTTTTGGAGTAATCTTTAGTAAATTATCCTTTTCCTCACTCACTGATTATATGTGCTAATATGCTGTTCGTGAGTATTTTTATATTTTGAGATAATGAAATGCTATTTAGAACTCGATAATATTTGATATATCTTTTGAGTTATAAATTGTGGAATTGTGAATGAGAAATTTGGAAAGTGTGTTATACAATTTATACCTTTGAAGCATAAGAATATAGAGTATTTATTGAGATAATGAATATATGGGACTATGAAAGGAAGTTGATCGTGGATTATCAATAAGTACTTAAATTGATTTTTCCTTGGTCGATGCTCGAGCGGTAAACGGTCACAGACTCTAAATCCAGCTCGGGCCAATAATTCACCGATCCACCATGAAATGATGGAACCATTTGTTGTTCTCCGAAAATGCCTAATAAGTTTTCATACACACAGAATAAAAATCTGCTACATCCCTACCATTGGTTTTGGCAGTTGATTGGATGTTAAGATGAGTCTTGTTTTACCATGTGTCAAGGTCGCCATTAGTATATATTGGTTGGCCTGTATGACTTGTGTATTTGCCCCCTTATATTGAGGCCTTGTTGATTGTTATTCTCTGTTATACACTTGAAATTTGTTAACTATCTCACTTGACACCTCATGAGGTTAATTGAGGCGTTTGTCTTCTCCTATGGTTTTTAATATTTTCAGCTTCTCTTGTTATGTGCTGATTAGTTATATATTGTTACCTAGGTCTCGTTCACTATGTTGCATATCTAAATATTTTTGATTAACTATTCTAATTGGAGTGCTAGTAGAAGGGTTTATGGTTTAGGGCTTGATGAAGGCTTGATGGATGAGTTTTGGATTATTTCTTGTGACATTTCTCCTAAACGATTAACTTTTGATTAATGGAGCTTCGGAAAGATTTATAAGTTGTATGTTTAGAAAGTGTTTTGTGTTGATTGAGCTTATTTTTGGACTTCGACAATCTTAAAGACTTAAATATTATTATATTTGTTCAATATTAATGAGCGTGAACACTTTCTAAACATAGAACTTATAAACCTAAGGGTGTAGATTAGGTTTGGCCATGTGGCACCTAAAAGTCAGCACAGACTGGGGACCTGTATCTAAGGTTGATATAGAATGGCATACAAAGTCACTTACATAAAACCTCTCTTATGTTAGTGTCCTTGGCTACACAAGCTCGTAAGTCTTTAAGAGTCTCTAGGAGTTGTGAGAACAATGAGGGTTTAGGTGTTATTGGTTTCCCTTGTGTTTACACAGTCGCAAAAGAAGGATCAAATGAAAGAAGTCATTTATTTTTCCATTGACTCTCTTATTTTGCGATTGAGGTGAGGTTAGGATTGAGTTTCCGAAAATTAGGCATTGCTTGATTATGTTTTTTTTTTTTTTTTTTAATGTTTTTAGAATAGTTTTATATAATTGTCTTTTAAAACGGGAAATAACAAAATTTTGTTTTGATGGTAGTTTTAAAAACTTGGAGAATTGAGAGAAGGAGAGAGATTGTCAATGTCAGATGGAAACTGAGAGAAGGCAAGAGACAGAGTGGAGAGGGCATCAATGACGAATTGAGAGTTGGAGGATCGAGAGACAATATAGAAACAGACCAATTATCAAGAAGTTGAGTGTGAGAGACATAGTGGTGACAGCGACCGGTGAGCAATTAGGAAAAATAACAAAATATAATATAAAAAATAAGAAACATATAAAAATTGTTTTGATTGTTTTGCTTTTAAAAATAGCTTTCTATTTTTTTTAAAACACTTAATTGAAAATTTATTGTTAAGCAATTGTTTTTAAGACAAGAAATCAAATAAGGCCTTATATTTTTTAATAAGGACAAGTATTATCTTATTGGAAGCAATTTTATTTAAAAATAGAGATTCATTATTTGGTCGTTAGGCCCAATAACTCGGCCTATCATATCTAGCATAATTTTTAGACCTTAATCAAGGTTTAACCCAAAGTACTCATTTTGTTTCTAAATTTTTTAGAATTTTTAGAAATAATTTCTTGTCTAGTTATAATGACCCTTAACTATTAAAAAAGAAAGAACCCAAAAAAGACTTTGAAGTAACATATAGACCGGATTAGTTAGGATGTAGCTTCCTCCCTATAGAAGAGGACCCAAATGAGGACGTAGGGTCACAATAGCTTATGGTAATCAAGTATCAGTTGACAAGTATGGTGGATATTTCCCAGGATTTGTAGAATGTAGGATTTGAGGATTATCTTCAAGAGAGAAGGATCATGAATGATTAGAGGAAGACTATGTTGTTCTAGTATTGTACTAGTATCATTCATGAAAGGGCTTTTTAGTGTTGTGAAGAGCTACCCTATAGCTAAAGAGTTTAAATATGTGCTATGTCCTGGAGCTCATAATGGGAAAGCTTTCACTTTGAGACAAACTCTAAATGCCCATACAAATATAGATCTTTTCAATCTCAGATAAGCACTTCACAGACATTGAGGATTATAACAACATCACTGATGATCATGACAGTAATGAGGAGGATGTTGTTGGTAGTGGAGCCAAATTAGAGCTGTAGAATGTAGGATTTGAGGTTTATCTTCAAGAAGAGAGAAGGATTAGGAACAATTAGAGGAAGACTATGTTGTATATCATTCATGAAAAGGCTTTTTAGTGTTGTGAAGAGCTACCCTATAGCTAAAGAGTTTCAATATGTGCCATGTCCTAGAGCTCATAATGGGAAGGCTTTCAGTTTGAGACAAATATGGATCTTTTCAATCTTAGATAAGCACTTCACAAACAGTGGGGATTATAATGACATCAATGAGGAGGATACTGTTGGTAGTGGAGCCGAGTTAGAGCTATCTTTCGTATACGATGAAATTATACTATGGTGTGACAAGTCATCAATTGATAATATTATCAATTAGCTTATGAAACAGGAAGACAATAGCGCACCAAGCAATTTAATTGATATTATTATTAGCTTATCAATAGACTTGACAATAATACAGCAACAATTTATTAAACAGTAATGAACAATCAATTGATAATATTATAAAATGTGTAATGAGTCTGATATGGTCAACCAAGATCCTTTTACTTAAAATTGAGTATGATTCTCAAGTACAGCACACTAAAATTCAAAACAAAAAAATAGTTCAAAGTTTAAACACGCCCTAAAAAAGGATCGAAGTTTGAAAACAGCGACCAGAGTTGTTCATGTCAAAGAGAAAGAAAGAGAAGCTGAGAAAGCTACAGGGAAACAAACCTGCTGGAGACTGCAGACGTTGAGTGGAGGCTAACGCAAACAGAGTTTGGTTGAAGAGATGAGTGGAGACCAATACTAACTCTGAGGATAGGGACCTCATTTGATCCGTGGACATGGCATCTATAGAGAATTAAAGTTGTTGAGATGGGGAATTAAAAGTGAAGGCTCTAAAATATTCATATAATCATAGTCTTGCACAAAAGTTAAAACGACAAGTCATATCCAGAAATAGCAAGGGCTTGCTTCTCCCTCCCTAGGCTCAGAAGAAAATTCCAATAATTAAAAAAAAAAAAAAACACTCATGTGACTGCCGACTAGTGAGGCCAAGAGCCTCCTCGTTGGCAAATATCTCATTCATCTTCCTAATAATGGCCTGAACCTTTTACCTTTATCGGACAAGCAGGGGGCCATTGACCATGAAATTATGAATCCAAACTCTCTCTCTCTCTCTCTCCCTACAAAATTCAAACTTTATTGGTCAATTGGATCCCCTTAGATCTGTCACTTAATTCAATTGATAATATTATTAGCTTCTTAAACAGTAATGAACCATTTCAACTAATTTTGTCTCCACAATGTGTTGGACGTGTAATGAGTCTGATATGATCAACCGAGATCCTTTCACTTAAAATTAAATATAATTTTCAAGAACAGCAAACCGGAGTTGAAGCATAAAAAGAGTTCGAAGTTTGGACACAAGAACCATAGCTTCCAGCTGGAGAGAAAAGAGAAATGGAACGAGAAATATGCTTGAGATTTCTCTTGATAACAAAAAATACAAAAACTAAGAAAGAAAACTATTCCAACTTCATACGCTGCGTCTGATTGGGAGAGGAAGTGGTTAACCTCCTGAGGCAAAGAAGATGTTGGAAGTGAAACAGAGAAGGGAGTTCGACTTAGAGTTGAAGTTCTGAATTCAAGGACTTTCACGAAGAAGGAAGGGACTAAGCTCAAGCCATTGCTTGCTCGCTCACTGAAATGTATACATGTTTTCTGGCATGAAGGAGAATCATAATCATTTGTAATAGAATCAATTCATTTCAATTTATCAATTCACTAGACAGCTAGATAGATGGATTCCTTCCTCTCAATTCACTGGAGGAGAGTAAGAAGAAAACCAGCTAAATTGGAATCCAATAAATCACATGATGTATAATTAATAATATTCTGATAATTGAATTACGATCTTGATCCTATTGTCTCTATAGATCCAGAACTGGAAATAAAGAAATCCTTTCCTCCAAAGCTGTTCACATTAAATTGCCTCCAAAATCCACGATCAAGCCAGAGCTATATCACTCTCCTCTTTCTTTATGGTCGAGAACTTCGTGCCCATGAGGGAGGTGTCACTAATAAAGCAACGGTAGAAGGCGAAATTCAGGACGGAAAATAGTATTGATGTGGACAAAGAAGGAAAATGCAGGAAGAAAATACTGGTAGGGAAAAGCAATGGGAAAATGTTTCTAAATAGAAAGCATATCCATCTATTAAATTTATGATACGCAACAAAGGAGAGTCTCTAATCTTCAATATAGTGACAAGTTATGAAAATATATAGAAACACAAAGCAGTCAAATAAGGCACAGTGCCGAAGACGAATTTCCTCCGAAATCATTGCCTATCAGGATTGAATTAAGCAAATGAAACCACAACACCTGAGTTCCACTACTGATGCAGAAAGAAAAGGGGGCAAATCAAAGAATACCATAAGAGCTAAAGGCCTAAAAAATTGCGTACCGACGATTCAGGAATTGAAATATAGATCGAATCATAGAGGTCATGTAGTGCAGATGTTGTTGGTGGAATTGAATGCGATCCAAGCCATTGTTAGAGTGGCGAATGACGCGAGATGATGTTCAACCACTGAAGAATAAACGATCAAGGCAAACGCGAGAACAATATTAATAGCTTAATAGAATCCCAATCTAGCCGTTGTAGTGATTCGACTTCTGAATTCGAAAGTATTTCAGCCGATCAATTGTGCCGTGCCACTGTAAATGAAACGGCTCAATTTGCCTTTATATTCCAAAATTGAAAAATCGCTTCATTTGGATTGGATTTTTTAGCTAAAGAAAAGAATCTATTATGGCCTTATGGGTTCAGGTCAAAAAATTATGGCCTTGTCGGTAATAATTATAATTAGGGAAAACTATATTGGAGGTACCTGTATTTTTTTTTAATTTTCAATTTGGTACCTATGTGTTTTTTGTTCTTAACTAAACCTTTAATCTTGCTCAATTAACATAATTAATCCTTATATAAAGACTAAAAATACTAATAGAACAAAGTTATAAGAGCTAATATTGTTAAAAAAAATATTAAATGTTTAATTAAGAGAAAAAAAACACATAGGTACCAAATTAAAAATTGAGAGAAAGTAGAGGTACCTATGATATGGTTTTCCCTTATAATTATAAGCGTTGGCACAAAAACTATAATTATAAATCTTGCGGTTTTATTTCCAATCTTTTAAAAAAATAGTAGACTTAGTTGGCAAAATATCAACCGATTTTGATGCGGGTTATTTCCAACCCAACCGATCAACCCATAGTCATTCATTGGTTAGCGTGATTTTATTTTGGGTTAATATAAGTTTGAGTTCCTCAAATTTGAGCCAATTTTGATATTGGTCCCTGGAATTTCTAAAATATGATATTAATCCATGAAATTTTGGCAGTTAAAAAACTTTGGTCCCTACTTTTACCCTGTTAGCTTTGACTTAGATGGTACTAACACCGCTAACTTAATGAGATGACACATGAGCTGGGACATATGTGGCTTGATACATGGTCATACATAAAGCTAAAGAGAGAGAAAAAATGACAGTTGAAGGCGAGCTTAAAGACAGTGGCCGCGTTGCATGAGTAGCCATAACCCAACTTGACGGACTTTAGGAAGTCCAGTAAATGTCGCCCGATTTTGAGGATGACAAAGGATGAGTCCTTGAAGTCCATCTCAGCTCTTAATCTCTCTTTTATCCATTTCCATGTTGCTGCTTGTGCATCCCATTCTCTCTCTTTCTCTTTCTCTATATCTCGCACTATGTTCATCTGCGCTGTGTAATATTTTTTTTTTTTAGTTGAGTTTTCCACTTTACTGGAAGTTGAACTCCAATTGACTACCCAATAAAAGCACAAATGATTAAACAGAACTCATCTTTTTTTTCCTTTAATGAAGGCTAAATATTAATCAAGAAAGGATATGAATACATTGAGGGCACAAAAAAAGAATTAATATTGTTCATGAATATATTGATCTTTTCTAGAAGGAGGGGGGGGGGACAAATAAATGGGTTAAAAAAGTGCACTACAGAGAAATAAAAACACATTGAGATTGGAAAGCAAAGGGGAAGTTTAGTGCAGAAGGATCCATGAAGGCGGGGAATATGCCGCCACATTATTTTATTAGCTCTGTTTTTTGTCTCAAAAACAGAGACAAACAGAGATGTAATTTGAGTTGTAACATGGTATTATTTTACTTGGATGTCATCAATTTTAATAATGTCACAACAGTATCATAGTTGGATGCGATGAATTTTAGTTGCATATAATAGTAGCTGGAAAGGCTTCATCAATACAACACACATTATAAGTGGAGCTAGCACCTGTCAACACGAGTTTTTCTTTTCATAAGATGGTATATAAGCTGCTAACTGGAAAAAAAAAATCAATTTACTAATCTTATTCCAAGATCTAATAACCAAAGCATATGACATGCCCTGGAGATGAATGCATCATAAGCAAGCCTGCAGTTGCTGTGAAGTGGAGTCCTGGGTACCATTCTCTCGTCCACACATAAAATATTGCCTTGGACCATGGAGTTTTTTTTTTTGAGTGAAACGAGGTGTATTATTGCAAAGTTACTGTCTTGGGTGAATTAATGGGAGAGATCAACAACGTATTTGCTGTCTCTGTTTCTATTGTTCTGTCGTGCATGAGTTTTGTTTCAATTGTAGCTTTTCTTTTCTTTCTTTAACTTTAAGTCTAGGTCATCACGCCATATATGTGCCAGGTTATGTGTCTACCTCATCAGGTTAACGGTATTAGTGCCATCTCAGAGAGAGTTAACGGTATGAAAATACTAGGGACCATAACAACCAATATCTCAGGACCAATACAATGAGTCTGAAACTTTAGGGACTAATACCAAGGAAGTTGTATTTTGCATTTAATTAAAATATAGCCTTATCAGATTGAAAGATGATAAGATTGTAAAATGGCTATTTTAATTTTAATTTTAATATATCAGAGATGATGGCACAATCATCTAATCAATAAGCTCACTTTGATAGACATTAAATAAAAGAGGGGAAAAAAAAAAGAACAGAGATTTTTTTTTTCCTCCCAACAACATAGAATTTTAAAACATCAAGGTTGCATGCAATTACCGGAAGGTTTTGTATATACCTAAATATTTTAACCCATGTCAAATGTCACGTCTAGCATGGCAGTTTCTACTAACTGCTTGATGACAAAAGTAACGGCAAAAAAGATTTAATGTTAAAAATTAAAACAGATTAAGTTTTAATTTCAAAATGCTAGGGATTGATCCAAACTTCAACTGTTTCAACTTCCAGAGGTAGTCCATTCAACCCCTACCAAGAGGAAATATAGCTATCAGGAGCCAACCACATTTCATTACTCCAAATTTTCTTCTCCTATAAGTCAGTGGACTTAAAAATAATAACTGAGACAGAATGGAAACATAATTAAGAGTACCCAATCAAGCAAATGAACACCATGTATCATGATTATCACAAGAACATCAGAAAAACAATCTCAATTAGAGGAGAACCTAACTTGGCATATAACAGAATGGAAACCCAATTAGATGCTATTGCTGGTTAAAATAAGACTACTGACTACCCACATTAAAAGCCTGTTGATAAGTTTGGAGCATTTCTCGACAATGCCTTTTTTTCCTAGCTACTTCATGAGGTTCTCGCAACATCTCTTCAAACAGGTTCTCTCTAAATGGCAACATATAGAACGCAGTCGACAAGACAACTTCAGATAATCCTTGAAGAATTATATGAAGACAAAACTTTAGATGATCCTTGAAGACTTGCATGAATTTAGAGGGCTACGGTCACAGCAAATCACCTGTAAAGCTTTTGAATAAAAACGTTGTGCAGGTTTTGTTTTGTATTGTTTACCTGCATATGGTTCAGCAATGTCAAAATTGAATAGCTTTGAAAATTCAGGAACACAAACACTTAGTAGTTCCAACAGATTGGACATAGAGAATATAGTCAATATTTAAAAGGTTTAAAAAAGAAAAAACATACACAAACACCTTACGTCATGGATGAAAATATTGGTTGGAGTCATTTATTCTAAGCATAAAAAAAAAATGCCACCTGGCAGCTGTTAGAATAAGACAAAAGAAGCACCTAATAGATTTCGAATGTATCTATCATACACCCACCATTTTCCATACTTCATAGGTAAGATGATATCCATCATATTCATCACATATTTTTACCAGCCACTTACTTTGATCCTTACCATCCCTATGGTATGAATGCAACTGACCAACCAATCTACATTATGTGTCAAAGTTTATAAACATGAAATTTGCAAAGCTTGGTAGAAGGACATGAAATACCAAGAAGTGCATAATTGTTTTGGTACGAAGTTCTGAACATTCCTTCTATCAATGTCGTAACATGATCTCAAAAGAAACTTCATGGCTGCAATCTCAATAGTTTGTGCCTCTTCTGAACTGCTCTCAGATGACCTCAAGATAGGAGGGGGCTACATGACCCAAGCACATTAGGCAAATTTACATGCAAGCAGCATTTGATTCAACTAACAAATTAATAGATATGCCTCTCTTAAATGGATCATAGAGAAGGACTGTTCCATCACATGAACTTTTTCACTATGTCCAGTACTTGCTGTACTCTCTGCTGCAGATGCACAGATATCACCACGAAAAATGGATGAAATAACCAAACTTGATTTACTGGAGGTTCCTGGGGAAAAAAAAGAAGAAGGAAGCATCACAAACTTTATATAATGCCAATACTCACTGGTAAATCCAAAGAACATGCTGGGTATTTAATAATAAAAAAATAATATGAATTAAGACGTATCACCAATCCACAGAAGACTTGGACTTTAAATGGTAAAAAAGGATTATCAGAGGACGCAGCCCTTTCAACATCCAATGCAGGACGAAGAACCTGTCAATAAGTAGTTTCATACGAACTAAGTAAAAACTACAGGATGTTAATTAAGCGGAAGTAAAAATTACAGTCTAACCCATGATTTGATACAAAAACAAATTGACCACCTCTGGCTTATAATGCATCATTCATTTTGTTATCACTGAGTTGCCTCAGTAGTTCTCATCTATATTTCAACAAAAATAATTATGCAAGTGTTAAAACAATAAGTTGTCACCCTTCCTTTCTGTCTTCCTTTCCAGAAAAGAGGAAATTAAGAGCAAAAGGACATGGAAGGAAAGCAACTCCGCCTAACATAATGGAAGGTAGATCAGAAAAAATGAACAGTTTTATTACTGGAAGTTTGTTTCCCTTGTCGCTTAAAACATTTCATAGTGTTTGGAGACTGTTATTGAAGTTAAGCCTATAGTTGTTGTTTCCACTCTTAAGCCAAAGGAATGGGCTGGGCTCCAAAGATAATGAGATTGTTCAGGGTGTAAGTAAAACATACCTTCATCAATGAAATAAGTAATCATCTTGTTTTACTAGGACTAGAAGGGGGTAGGTGGCAATTAAACAAATCATAAGGAGTTAATGAAAGACATGAGAGATTAAAATATTTTTCTCTTTTTTACGCCCAGGGGCGGTTATTTTTAACCAATTCACAAAGTGTAAAATGTGGTTTATTCTCCGGTAAATATCTTGAATCCTTAAAGCTAAAGAAATAAACTGTTCATGGATGGAAAATATATACTCTAATTGACAAGACACGATTCCAGGCCCCAAAAGAAATGATAAGACAGTTACATACCTGATCAGCCACGAATCCATTAGCTTGCCTGCTATTGGATATTAACAAGGGTGGAGAGACATGTTAAGGAGTGAGAGTAAATTATAACCCACTAATTTGATTAGATTAAAAAAGTTAGGTAAGTTAGTTAATTATAATAAAAATGACCCATTTTTCCTAAAACACCATAATCATTTTTCTTAATATCCCCTCTCCCTCTTTTACTTGATTATAGTTGAGGGAGTACCCATAGCGGTAATTTAGAGAAAATTGATAAATATGAGAAATGGGTCTTATATTTAAGACCAAAACTAATTCAAGAATTTGGTTTTATATTAAGGACCGGAGGAGTATGAAAAAAGAATGTTCCTGTAGCTTCTTTTTTTTAAAAAAAAATTAATTAGCCAACTTTACTTTGCACTTTTGGATTGAACATCGTAGTATTTCTGTTGCAAAGATAGCTATCTATTACGATTACAATTTTTATTTTATCTCCTCATCCAAAATTGGCACGTGTCAAATAAAAAGCCGAGGAATATTCCCTCATCTCGCGGCCGTAACATTGCTGTCCGTCACGTGATTCTGTGAGACTCTGACAACATCAGTTAATCGCTGCATAGGATTGAGCGAAGGAGGGAAGCCACAGGATGGGGTGCAGCGGCTGAAACCATCTGGCCGGCCTACAGGGCCGAAGTTTGGGATTTCCAAAAGGCAGTTGAGCTTAAAAAGATTACGGCCCTATGGGGCCGGATTTAAACGGACTGACCTACCGAGCCACGAGCTGGCCTGTTTAAAATCGTTATTTAATTTTTAACATTTTTTAGTTTATGCTATGATTTTATTTGTGAAATTTATATAGATTCTTTCTAATATACTCTTCTGGTCCTTAGTATAATACATAATTATTGAGTTGATTTTGGTTCTAAATATAAGACCCATTTATTATATTTATCAATTTTCTCTAAATTATCCTTATGTATACTCCCTCAACTATAATCAAATAGAAGAGGAAAAAAATAGTATTATGAAAGATGATTATAGTATTTTAGGAAAAATGTGTCATATTTTTTATGATTAACTAACTTACTTAACTTTCTTAATCTAATCAAATTAGTTAAATGGGTCTTATATTAAGGACTGGAGGAGTACCTTTCTAGTGTTCCAATTCAAGAAATATATTAATGTTGTTTTCTATATTAAGGATTCTAATTAGATACATTTTGGTAAATTAGTCTCAGTATCTCATATGTGGGTGTTTGATTTTTGGTCTTTTAATTAAATTTTAAGTTCTTTTGTGTTATTTAGCAAGGAACGAAAAATAGGATCGGGTATTAAATCAGTCGAGAAAGTGGTCTAAGGGTTAATGGTCAGACTGAGATCAGACCGGTTATATTAAAATAATATAATTTAATTAATAGTAACAAAACATAACAACATTAATAATCACTTATAACAAAATATAAAAAAAATACAACAATAATTTAGTTACAGTAAATAACAAAATAATTGAAAATATTCATCATTACAATCTTTTAATCATTAAAATTCAAAATATTATATTTGATATAAAAATATTTGATTATAAAATTTTTATGTAGTATAATAAAGAAATTGCATTCATTTTGTTTAATGCAAAGTACCCATTTTGTTTCTAAATTTTTTTAGAATTTTCAGAAATAATTTCTTGTCCAGTTATAATGACCCTTAACTATTAAAAAAGAAAGAACCCAAAAAAGGCTTTGAAGTAGCATATAGACAGGATTAGAGTTAGGATGTAGCTTCCTCCCTATAGAAGAGGACCCAAATGAGGACTCAGAGTCACAATAGCTTATGGTAATCAAGTATCAGTTGATAAGGATGGTGGATATTTCCCAGGATTTGTAGAATGTAGGATTTAAGGATTATCTTCAAGAGAGAAGGATCAGGAATGATTAGAGGAAGACTATGTTGTACTAGTATTGTACTAGTATCATTCATGAAAGGGCTTTTTAGTGTTGTGAAGAGCTACCCTATAGCTAAAGAGTTTAAATATGTGCTATGTCCTAGAGCTCATAATGGGAAAGCTTTCACTTTGAGACAAACTCTAAATGGCCATACAAATATAGATCTTTTCAATCTCAGATAAGCAATTCACAGACATTGAGGATTATAATAACATCACTGATGATCGTGAAAGTAATGAGGAGGATGTTGTTGGTAGTGGAGCCAAATTAGAGATGTAGAATGTAGGATTTGAGGTTTATCTTCAAGAAGAGAGAAGGATCAGGAACAATTAGAGGAAGACTATGTTGCATCATTCATGAAAAGGCTTTTTAGTGTTGTGAAGAGCTACCCTATAGCTAAAGAGTTTCAATATGTGCTATGTCCTAGAGCTCATAATGGGAAGGCTTTCAGTTTGAGACAAATATGGATCTTTTCAATCTTAGATAAGCACTTCACGAAGAGTGGGGATTATAATGACATCAATGAGGAGGATGCTGTTGGTGGTGGAGCCGAGTTAGAGCTATCCTTCGTATATGATGAAATTATACTATGGTGTGACAAGTCATCAATTGATAATATTATCAATTAGCTTATGAAACAGCAAGACCATAGCGCACCAAGCAATTTAATTGATATTATTATTAGCTTATCAATAGACAATAATACAACAACAATTTATTAAACAGTAATGAACAATCAATTGATAATATTATAAAATGTGTAATGAGTCTAATATGGTCAACCAAGATCCTTTTACTTAAAATTGAATATGATTCTCAAGTACAACACACTAAAATTCAAAACAAAAAAATAGTTCAAAGTTCAAACACGCCCTAAAAAAGGATCGAAGTTTGAACACAACAACCAGAGTTGTTCATGTCAAAGGGAAAGAAAGAGAAGCTGAGAAAGCTACAGAGAAACAAACCTGCTGGAGACTGCAGACGATGAGTGGAGGCTAACGCAAACAGAGTTTGGTTGAAGAGATGAGTGGAGATCAATACTATCTCTGAGGAGAGGGACCTCATTTGATCCGTGGCCATGGCATCTTTAGAGAATTAAAGTTGTTGAGATGGGGAATTAAAAGTGAAGGCTCTAAAATATTCATGTAATCATAGTCTTGCATAAAAGTTAAAACTACAAGTCAGACTTGCTTCTCCCTCCTTGGGCTCAGAAGAAAATTCCAATAATTAAAAAAAAAAAGACACTCATGTGACTGGCGACTAGTGAGGCCAAGAGCCTCCTCGTTGGCAAATATCTCATTCATCTTCCTAATAATGGCCTCAACCTTTTGACCTTTATCGGACAAGCAGGGGGCCATTGACCATGAAATTATGAATCCAAACTCTCTCTCTCTCTCCCCCCCCCCTCCTACAAAATTCGAACTTTGTCGGTCAATTGGATCCCCTTAGATCTGTCACTGAATTCAATTGATAATATTATTAGCTTCTTAAACAGTAATGAACCATTTCAACTAATTCTCTCTCCACAATGTGTTGGACGTGTAATGAGTCTGATATGATCAACCGAGATCCTTTCACTTAAAATGAAATATAATTTTCAAGAACAGCAAACCGGAGTTGAAGCATAAAAAGAGTTCGAAGTTTGGACACAAGAGCCAAGCTTCCAGCTGGAGAGAAAAGAGAAATGGAACGAGAAATATGCTTGAGATTTCTATTGATAACAAAAAATACAAAAACTAAGAAAGAAAACTATTCCAACTTCATACGCTGCGTCTGATTGGGAGAGGAAGTGGTTAACCTCCTAAGGCAAAGAAGATGTAGGAAGTGAAACAGAGAAAGGAGTACGACTTAGAGTTGAAGTTCTGAATTCAAGAACTTTCACTAAGAAGGAAGGGAGTAAGCTCATGCCATTGCTTGCTCGCTCACTGAAATGTATACATGTTTTCTGGCATGAAGGAGAATCATAATCATTTGTAATAGAATCAATTCATTTCAATTTATCAATTCACTAGACAGCTAGATAGATGGATTCCTTCCTCTTAATTCACCGGAGGAGAGTAAGAAGAAAACCAACTAAATTGGAATCAAATAAATCATATGATTTATAATTAGTAATATTCTGATAATTGAATTACGATCTTCATCCTATTGTCTCTATAGATCCAGAACTGGAAATAAAGAAATCCTTTCCTCCAAAGCTGTTCACATTAAATTGCCTCCAAAATCCATGATCAAGCCAGAGCTATATCACCCCTCTCTTTCTTTATAGTCGAGAACTTCGTGCCCATGAGGGAGGTGTCACTACTAAAGCAACGGTAGAAGGCGAAATCCAGGACGGAAAATAGTATTGATGTGGACAAGGAAGGAAAATGCAGGAAGAAAATACTGGTAGGGAAAAGCAATGGGAAAATGTTTCTAAATAGAAAGCATATCCATCTATTAAATTTATGATACGCAACAAAGGAGAGTCTCTAATCTTCAATATAGTGACAAGTTATGAAAATATATAGAAACACAAAGCAGTGAAATAAGGCACATTACCGAAGACGAATGTCCTCCGAAATCATTGCCTATCAGGATTGAATTAAGCAAATGAAACCACAACACCTGAGTTCCGCTACTGATGCATAAAGAAAAGGGGGCAAATCAAAGAATACCAGGAGAGCTAAAGGCCTAAAAAATTGCGTACCGACGATTCAGGAATTGAAATATAGATCGAATCATAGAGGTCATGTAGTGTAGATGTTGTTGGTGGAATTGAATGCGATCCAAGCCATTGTTAGAGTGGCGAATGACGCGAGATGATGTTCAACCACTGAAGAATAAACGATCAAGGCAAACGGAGGAACCAAAGTAGGCAAACGCGAGAACAATATTAATAGCTTAATAGAATCCCAATCTAGCCGTTGTAGTGATTCGACTTCTGAATTCGAAAGTATTTCAGCCGATCAATTGTGCCGTGCCACTGTAAATGAAACGGCTAAAGAAAAGATTGAAAAATCGCTTCATTTGGATTGGATTTTTGGGCTAAAGAAAAGAATCTATTATGGCCTTATGGGTTCAGGTCAAAAAATTATGGCCTTGTGGGTAATAATTATAATTATAAGCGTTGGCACAAAAACTATAACTATAATTATAATTATAAATCTTGCGGTTTTTATTTCCAATCTTTTAAAAAAATAGTGGACTTAGTTGGCAAAATATCAACCGATTTTGATGCGGGTTATTTCCAACCCAACCGATCAACCCATAGTCATCCATTGGTTAGCGTGATTTTATTTTGGGTTAATATAAGTTTTAGTTCCTTAAATTTGAGCCAATTTTGATATTGGTCCCTGGAATTTCTAAAATATGATATTAATCCATGAAATTTTGGCCGTTAAAAAACGTTGGTCCCTACTTTTACACTGTTAGCTTTGACTTAGATGGTACTAACACCGCTAACTTAATGAGATGACACATGAGCTGGGACATATGTGGCTTGATACATGGTCATACATAAAGCTAAAGAGAGAGAAAAAATGACAGTTGAAGGCAAGCTTAAAGACAGTGGCCGCGTTGCATGAGTAGCCATAACCCAACTTGACGTAGCTTGACGGACTTTAGGAAGTCCAGTAAATGTCGCCCGATTTTGAGGATGACAAAGGATGAGTCCTTGAAGTCCATCTCAGCTCTTAATCTCTCTTTTATCCATTTCCATGTTGCTGCTTGTGCATCCCATTCTCTCTCTTTCTCTTTCTCTTTCTCTTTCTCTATATCTCGCACTATGTTCATCTGCGCTGTGTAATATTTTTTTTAGTCCCAAAGGAGTTAATGAAAGACATGAGAGATTAAAATGTTTTTCTCTTTTTTAGTCCCAGGGGCGGTTATTTTTAACCAATTCACAAAGTATAAAATGTAGTTTATTCTCTGGTAAATATCTTGAATCCTCAAAGCTAAAGAAATAAACTGTTCATGGATGGAAAATATATGCTCTAATTGACAAGATACGATTCTAGGCCCCAAAAGAAATGATAAGACAATTACATACTTGATCAGCCACGAATCCATTAGCTTGCCTTGTAAAAATACCTCGAGACCTATCACAGGTTGATCCCCTCTCAGTTTCCATGCCATCCTATTGGATATTAACAAGGGCGGAGAGACATATGAAGGAGTGAGAGTAAATTATAACCCACTACATAGATGTATAAGTATGAAACTTAATGATGTGATAAACAATTATGGATACCCTCTACCCTGAAACTGAGGGAGGAACCCTAGAAGACTGTATCGGTCGCATTCCAATCTCTACTGCCTTACTTCCACCAATAAAATTTGGGTGAGAAGTATACTGCATCTGTCATTGTAAATTTACGGCATTTTGAATATCTACCATTGATTGGCCACTAATGACATGATTATAGCAGTAGATAGAGAAGGTAGAATCAATGAAGCATATATGGATACTCCCTTCTATCTTTAAAAGAATTTGGATTCCCACATACCTCGATTTCAATAATGTGCCCAATCATATTCTCTGGGGGTTCAAGACTACCTCGCAGAAAGTTCCATATGACTTCATCAATGCGCTTTCTTAAGAAAGGGAACCGCTGAGGCTCATTCACCATGCAGCAATGGCTGATCTGAAGAAACAAATATATATATATATATATATATAGAGAGAGAGAGAGAGAGAGAGAAGTATGTCAATGGGATGGCGAAGTAAGGCGCAGCAGAAATGGCAAGCCATTAAGCCCTACCTTTATTAATTCATCATATATAAACCTCGCACATTGAAGGCTTGGATCCAATAGCCGGGCTATTTGTCTTCTCACTAGAACTTCAAATGGCACCTAGTTGCATGAAAACAGATTTTTTTTGGGGGGGGGGGAGTCCTTAGGAAGGAACGGAAGTCATTTAACTGATATACGAATTCAGAATAATTTGAGCTCAGAAGGTTTTATTAAAAAAATTACAAGAAATAGGCCCCCGGGGGGGGGGGGGAAGAAATCTAACAAGATCTACTTCGGGAACAAACAATGCTGATCTAGGTCCAGTAGCGTTTTGTATGGCAGTTTGAATATCACCATCAGTCAAGTCCTCACACGGATCAACTTCCTCCGAGGTTCATTTAATCTCGTCAAGTTCAAAGAAACCAGCATATATTTTTGATCCAATTGTAAAAGCTTTAATTCTGTTTTATCACATCCAGTTTCCGCGCAATAACTAAGGCTGAGATGTTGACCTTAACAGCCCCTCCCAAGTATATTGAGCTCATGTGTTGACTTTTTACATTGAATAAGAAATAGCCCATCTGGGATTTGTTTAAATTCAATACAATACAAGATAGATCAATTTTTCATGGGCATCTGATACTTCAAAATTGTGTCATAATTTAGGGTATAAATTAATTAAATCTAACAATAAAAGCATTTTTAAGTGTTATAGTGTTATAAAAGAAAAGGGTTTGTATACTAAAAATAAACATGGTCCTAAGATTAAGGAGAACTGAAAATTCAATGGTTTCAGGTGTGTCCCACAGACATTTTAGCATTTTATATATGACAATTTTGAAGAAAAGAATTTATTAAAAAGGAAAAAATGTCTAGAATTCTTAGTGGCTCGTGGGAATGCAACCTTGTGTCTAACGTCCATATTCAGTGCAATTAAAATTGCCGCAGCACAAAAGCAAAAATATTCATATCACTAAAAGGGTTACCAAGAGACTCAATTGACCATATTTCACACGAAATGAAGAAAAACATTCTTGAGACCAAAAGAAGACGAATCCCATGGGATATGAAAGGAAGAACTCCAATTGTTGACCTATTGATCATGGCAAATCATTTAATGATTTCAGTAATACTTATTATGATCCTAAATAGATTGGGTCACCAACACTTAAATCACATGGATGAAATAAACAACTTCGATAGTTCATTTAACCATTATCATTGTTTTCTTCACTAAAAATATTGATCAGATGGCTCCACTTTGTTGTTAAACTGGCTAAAAAATTCAGGATGAGTTTCAAAACATTATATAAAACCTTAAAAAAAAAATTATATTCTTTGGTGTCTATTTTCCAATCTGCAAATTCAACAAACACTTGAACGTGGATTCACACATTAGCAACTTGGTTAGGGGGAAGTTGATGCTGGTTCGATATGTAAAATTCCTTAGCATGGAAGCCGCAAACAAGAGATTCTATTATCTCAGCAACGTTTTAACGAAGATTATATGTCCAAATTCAATGTCTATGTGAAACATAGTAAAAAGAATTATAAGTTCCACTACCTTGTATCTAGCTTTCACTCAATTTGGTGACAATCTATAGATAAAAGCAGAAGATTTTCGTTAGCTTCATGTTGTCAACACATACAAAGTAAACCATGATCAAGAAAGAATTAATTCAGATATATACACACAGATTTTGGCATAGAATCAATATAAATATGACAACTGCCCAAGTAAATACAAATGTATATACCTCTAAGCACTTCACGAATATTGATTGAAAAATATAGTGAATTCTTGCTCCTTCAGAAAGCTCAATTGGAGACATGTCCTCGTCTCTCCCCTTTACCATGGAGGAGAATGCTGTTTCAACAACAAAAGGTTGGAAATACCATTACCAAACTAGTAAATTCAATTATATGTGGAATATCAGTCAAAAAGCCATGAAGCAAGGGAAGTATTAGTGGGAATAAAGGATATCAGTTAACAGACATGAAGGTTGTTGAGAAGCTAAGAATCCAGAAGGCAGGAATAGTAAGGTACCTTCGCAGTATTTTGAAAGAATTAATATTCAGAAAGAGGGCACCCTGGCCAGAAAAAGGAAACCGTCAAACCAAATAAGGTAAAACAGCCAGCAAAAGTACACAATATTGTGGGTCTCATCTACGGTAAGAAATACATTTATGTAGTAATAAAATACAAGTAAGAAAGACACATGCAAATGCTAATACATGCCTTGGACCCTGATTTCTCCATAGCTCACAAGCTCCGTTGCAAAAGCAACCACTGCATTGCTTATAAGTGCTCTCAACTCTGGAAGCACTTGTAGTGACCCAGAAATTTGAAAATTCTTAAGATCTACAATACTAATTAATTGATCAAGTAAATTTTAAAAAAATGGGTATGATTTAAATTTTATAATGATGGGTATAGTTGAAAGTAAGCCCATCTTCCAACAAAGAAAAAAAAACTCATAAAAAAACAACGATAAGAAAAATAATAATTGTGATAATCTTGATAATGTAATTATAAGGTAATTAATTCTTTTATTATTTATTGTGTTCTAGTGATCAAGAAAAGTCGGGGGGCTAGGTGGCAGTGGATGTTGTTGAGCATGCATTTACTTCAAATCTTAGGTTTGCTAAAAAGGGGAATTTTATTTTTATTTTTTCAAATTAAATTACAAAACTGTGCTTAAACAAATATGAAGATTTAAGTTTAAATGAGATTTTATTTTCCTGCTACTCCTTATCACTGCATCACGTGGGGTGAAAAAAAATGGAGAGAGGGCTCTTGGAAGGAAAACCTAACATCCCTAACCCTATCTTGTGATTCCATTGCTTCTCCCACCATCCTCCCCTGCCCATGCGTTCATTGATGGCTTGTGTACTGTGGGTGTGCTAGTAATGTCTATGCCGGCATTTCTTCCTTCAAGCTTTGCCATTCTATCTTCTTCTTTGTTCTAATTGGTGCCTTGGTAGCTTGGAAAAAAAATTGAGCTCTATTCCTTTTTTTAATCTTCCTTCATAGTCGCTGCTAGCAGGGATTTATGTAAGATAAAATCTTTTATTTATTTTGCTTGAGTAACAGTGTATTTGAGAGGAGTTTCACTGTTATTCTCCCATGTTTTTGTTACTGTTGTAGTGGGGAGTAGATTGGGCATAATTTGCCTCTTTTCTATATGCCTCTTTTCTATTTAATCTTCTGCACTGTGGACATTTTGTTTCTGTGACACCAGGAGATTTAGGAGTAAGCACATTGCAGAATTGTATAAACAAAAGTAAGTACTATGATTAAGATAAGTAGCTGTTTAGTGAATAACGCTTCATGATAATTTTTAAAAATGATGTTTTTCAATGTTATATTTGTTCATATTATCAATGTTTTTGTTTTAAGTATTATTTGATTGAAAACAGGTTTGTTGGAACCATAACATTTGTTTATTGATATTTGAATGCCCTAACGAAATAATGATTTTGAATAATGATTTATATATTTTGAAAATGTCCCTGTATGAACTTTTATTGTTTGAGAAGAATCCTTCTTCAATGACTAACATAATTTGAAAGAAAGTTTTGAAAATATTATTTGAAAACTTTCATGCTAGGATCATTTGTTATAAAATATTCTTTCTTTATAAGATTTCATTATGGGATAAATATATCTTTTGTTTAATGGTATATTGATCCCATGCATGCTTGAAAATGTTTTTTTAAGGACTAAATACAGAACACTGGTTGCTAATAGCAGTACTATTAGCTCTTGGTGCACTGTGGCTAATATCTAGCTTGCTTGTTATTCTTGGCTTTAGCTGCACTTGTTATTCATAGGCTTTGTTTTCACGTTTGTTTCATGGCTTTGGCTATGCTTGTAATTCGTGGCTTCGGTCGTGCTTATGATGGTGCACCATTGTTAATATCAAGCTCACTTGATATTCATGGGCATCGTTCCTACGCTTGAATTCGTGGCTTCAGCAGCACTTGTTGGTTACTTACCCTTATGGACCATGTGTTCATGCTTGTTCTAATGAAGTCCTCAACTGAAAAGAGGTTTTGGACACTATTTTGTGATTTGAATTTATAACTAAAGTTTTTTTTTTGTGTTGGGTTTAATTTGGATATCAAAACCTCTATATATTTTCTTTTATGTTTTGATGGCTTATTAAGAATTTAAAAGCAATGCTAAATTATTTATTTTACTTGATTATATTGAGTAATTTATTCTTTTAACACTTCTTTTACCTTATTTTTATTAATGGGAACTATTTTATCTTTGTACCTCCAATTGAACAGTAAAGACACTCATTGTTAATCAAAGACACTCATTATTAATAAAAGCTTGTAGATGCCTCTCAGAATATCTTTTAATGATGTAAATCTAAGTTTACATTTAAGTATTTATTTCATAGTTTAGATGATCCATGTAGTTTATAGGCAAGACCCTACTTCCTTTTGATACATTTGGATAAATGTATATGTATATTGTGGTTATGGAACGAAGCTCTATTTTGCTACTCGACTAATGGGCTATTTTAGAATTTCCCCCAAAAAAAAAAAGGACTTACAAGAAAAGCTCTTCCAAAATCTCTACCAAAAAAAAAACTTATTATTGTGACAATAAGAAATAAATTTATATATGAACTAGAAATAATGGATGAACCCTTAATATTTTTGTAATTATTATTTCAAGCACTTGTTTGTATGTCTTAAAGGCTTTAGGAATGTGAATTCTCATATTCCGTGCTGGTAACCCCTCAATTTTGAGGGCGTGACAGCATTGCCTTGATATATTGTGCAAGAATCTGCAAATAGATGAGCCTAAAGTGTTTTGTCATCAGGTAGTCAACTAGATACCAAAGCATTCACTTCTGCGAATGATAGAAATGACAGAAACTAACTTTCAAAGCCTAGGCCCCAATAGACTTGTCAAAATAAGATTTCAAGATCAAGAACACTCTTTGCGACTTTTCGTACATTTTTGTGGTGAAAGGAAATTACTAGGTAATACCAAGGAGAAATTTTTCATCCATGTGTAAAGTTGAACATCCTAACAGAGAAAGAAAGAAAGGAAGTAAGAGAATTGTTTCTTCTGAATGAGTAAGCACATGGTATCCTATCAATGGAGAAAAATCGATGGTGGTGCTTTGGTTTGATTATCTCTATCCGCAACTGGGTTGTGTTCTGAGAGTCACGCAAAACGTGGAGGATACTCTTAGTACCGGTGTTGCACCAGCTATAAGTGTCATAGGCACATATCATTCTCTTCTGCCCGTCCTCATTTGTCAGAAGCCTATTATTTCCTACTAGCCACAGAAAGGTTTTGACGTGTTGAGGTGTGTGAAGTTTCCATAATCTACTCCAGATGTTAGGTCCCTGTTGAGTTGGAATATCTCACGTGGTTTTGTTTGTGGACTTAACAGTGAATAAGCCGCTTTTATTCCATTTGCATCTATAAGTCAGATTCGCTGTGTCCTATTATGGACCCTCAGATGCTTAATCCCATGTCCTTTTAATACCCAACCATAAGTTGGATCCAGACCTTCTTTTATCAATCTCGGGCATTGTATCTTGGCCACACTTGTGCTTATCTCTTACTATCCGAACCAAAAAACATGCTTCTTCTTAATCAAGTTCCGCCCTACCTTCATAAGAATTGTATGGTTTGGATCCTTAGCGTGTCAAATGTCCAAACCTCCTACCTTCTTCGGTTTACAGACATCCACCCAAGAAATCAGGTGGGTTCGTCTCCTTTCTGACATTGAACCCCATACAACATTACAGTTGCATCTATTGAGCTCATCCGTTGTCCCTGTCAAAATCGACGACGTCTGCATTGTATAAGCTGGGATGGCCGAGATGACAGAAGATACTAGGGTGACTCTACCAGATAGAGGTAAAGAATTGACTTTCCAGTTTGTGAGCCTTCCTTTAACTTTGTCTACCACTTCATGAAACGTCTCCTTTGTTACCGTTTTGTGATGAAGGGGTACCCCTAAGTACTTCCCCAGATCAACCGTAAGTGTGAACTCAAGAAAGTCACTCAGCTCCGACCTCCTATTGTGGTTCACATTCTTTGAGAAGAAGATTCTTGATTTCTGAGCATTTACTTTCAAACCCGAGCATGCACAAGAGTCATTGAGACATGACTTGATCACATTGGCTTCTGTCTGTGAGGCCTCAAAGAAAATAATGATATCATCAGCAAAAAAAAAAAAAAAAGCGAGAGGGGGGGCTAGTCTTACTTAACAGGCACAATCATATTCTCCAATTTGAGCCAGAAGCAGAATGGATTCACTTTTCCTGAAACCATGGTTTTGGATTCTAAAATCATGGTTTTGGCCCAAACCATGGTTTTGGTTTTGGAGGCCACCCAAAACGGATCGGTTTCCAAGTCCCATAATTGATTTTGTCCGGTATGAGGTGCGCTAGCTTCTCCATACAGATGACAAACAGATCAGGAGAGATAGGGTCGCCCTGTCGTAACCCACGAATGGCAAAAAGCTCTCAGCTTTATACCCGTTCCACAACAACTGAAGAGAAGCAAAAGACACCGAGCTAAAGATAACTTCCACTAAATTTGTAGGAAGATTCAACTCACCAAGGCATTGTTTGAGAAATCTCCTGTTAACCCAATTGTAAGCCTTCTCTAAGTCAATTTTAATTGCTATAAAACCCGTTTTTCCTATCATGTCTCATAGAATGTATAACCTCCCGGGCCAGTTTAACATCTTTTCTTCGTTTCATATATATCTCCATGTTTGCCTGATGTTATTAATGCTTTCTTCATTTCTCCAGTTTTGATGGATTGGGGATTTAGGGATTTCAATTAGCTGGTGATATTGCTACTCTAAGTGACCGGAAGCGTTTGAATAATACTTGCTTGAATGGAAAAAGAAAAATAAAAAAGAAGCCCAATAAATAAATTAACATCATTTAATTGTGGATAAATTTTGATTTATGACTAGTCAACATATTGAATTAACTGATGAAACTGTCATCTCAATGTACTTTGGGCTCACAAAATAAACTCTAAAATTACGTAATTTTAAAAGGTTAACAGTTATGACGTGAACAGTGGATCTTGATTTGCTTCCATATGTGAATTCTTATAATTCTATTTATATTTCAATGTTTAACATAAAATATTCTCCCATGCTCTTTGGCATGTGCTTAATGTTCAGCTCTTTTATTGTTCTCGTTTCTTTACACACACACACGCTTTGAGTTTCCAAGTCCGTTATATAATGCAGCATCTCTGATTCTAACTATATCTTTTATGAAAAAAGAATGTTACTGTAGCCCCCCCCCCCCCCCCCAAAAGCCAACTTTACTCTTGCATTTTTCGATTGAACATCGTAGCATTTCTGTTACAAAGATAGCTATCTATTATTATTACAATTTTTATTTTATCTCCTCATCTAAAATTGGCACGTGTCAAATGAAAAGCTGAGGAATATTCCCTCATCTCGCGGCCGTAATATTGCTGTCCATCACGTGGTTCTGTCAGACTGTGACAACATTAGTTAATCACTACATAGGATTGAGCGAAGGTTGGGGAGCAAGAGGATGGGGTGCAGCGGCTGAAGCTATCCGGCCGGCGTGTTAGAGTCCATTTAAGTGAAGAGCAAGCTCATAATTTGGGATTTCCAAAAGGCAGTTGAACTAAGATTATGGCCCTCTAGGCCTGAAGTTTAAACGGATTGGCCCTACACTACCACGAGCTAGCTTGTTTAAGCTCGCTATTTATCTTTTAACATTTTTTAGTTTATGTTATGATTTTATTTGTGAAACTTATTCAGATTCTTTCTAATATACCTCTCTAGTGTTGCAATTCGAGAAATATATTAATATTTTTTTTCTGTAATAAGGATTCTAATTTGATATATTTTGGTAAATTAGTCTCACTATCTCATATGTAGATGTTTGATTTTTGGTCTTTTCATTAAATTTTAAGATCTTTTGTGCTTTTTAGTGGTTTGAATTACAACATTTTTTGTACTATTGAGTCAAAAGAAATTATGAATGATGAAGAAATTAAATCTTCCTCTGAATTAATCCATTATTTTTTTACCATATACATTAATCCTGTTAGTTATTCTTCAAGTCTTTTTGTTATCTATTTGGTGCCCGAACACTCAAACCTGTTTGGTTAAGTGATAGGATCTCAAATAAGCTTGTTTAAATTCAAATAAATGCTTATGAAGTATGTTTGGGATGTTTGGATAATTTTTATAAAATCCTGATAAATCATGATTTTAACCTTTTACTGCATTTTTAAGATAAGCAACAAGAAGTAGCTTATGTGTTTGAAAAATCCTGATGAATTTTCAGTAACTAAATTTTCTCCAATCTACCCCTCATTCTAATGGTAATTATTTTAATTTTTTTTAAATTTTCATTCATCTCTTATTTATATGGGGTCTTTTATTTTATACTTGTACTACACATAAATTTTGTAAATGATTTTAAATAATAATAATTTTAAAATAAAAATAATATTTAAATATTCATGTCATTTATTAAATTATATTTAATAAATTTTTATTAAATATAATAATTATGAAAATATAAACAACTTTATTAACTTCATGTCCTTTTTAGTAATTATACACCCATAAGTGATTTTAATAAATGAAAACTAAACATAATCATAATTCTTAAACCACTTATAAAAAAAAATATCCAAACAGAAATCACTTATAGCCAGTGTCACTTATAAAGTTTACGATTATCTAAAATCATAATTGTTTACCACTAATCCAAACGGACACTCAGTCCTTCACTATTCAATTGAAGGTCCAGTCTAAATTTCCCATATATCTAGGCTTCTTTGGAACACCAAAATAAATCTCAATCAAATTTTCAGGATAGCAAAGCTCACAACTGAACCAAAAAACATGACATTACAGCAACTAATGAATAAAAACATCCTTCACTAATCCATAATGAAACCACAATAATCCAAAGCAAAAGGTTAACTGTATAAATTGAACATTTTCATGAACAAAGTATAGAGCAAGCCGAACATAAATATAATCAAATTCACAGCAGCCCAAGTAAGTGTAGAATCGAAAAGAATAGGAAATGAAAGAATAAAAGAGAATCAAAACTAAAGATTTAAGAAGAAGAACAAGGACAGAAACGGCTTGCTCAATCCAGCTCTCTGCTCCTTCAATCTTCGTTTGAATCTCTTTCGAAGACGATCGCCGGCCTCCAGAAGAGAGCCCAGCAACAGCGTCGGCTTCCTCTTCCCCTTCGAAACCGTCTGTTTTCTCTGAAGAAGATGAACAGTCCCAGACTTGGCTCCTTCTTAGGTTAGGAAATTCAACATTCCAGCCCCTCCAAAAACGCAGTCGTCTGGTTCCCTTAGCAATTCCAAAATGACGCGTCCTCTTGTTCCTAAAAGAGAGAAGTATAAAGGGAAATACAAAAAGAAAAAAGAAAAGAGAAAAAAAACCAACAAAATTGAGATAAAAGAAATTAAAACAAGATAAAATAAAATCGCAATTTTTTACTACTTCAAATTATTTTTAACTACTTTCGTCTCAGCGAAAATTCCTAAATGATTTGCAAAATCAAATTTTGCTCAAAATCTCAAGGAAGTTCCTTTAATTTTGCATTTTTGACTCCCCAAATATATTTCAATTATACTTCAAATCTATGAAAATTAGGAAGTTATCAATAAAATTTATGCTTACAATTAGTAATTTTATTGTTTTATTTTTATTTTCATGAAAAAATTAAAAAATATTATTTTTGTGGTTAAACGGGTCTAAAGCCTGATCAATGTTTTAAAATCCAGACCAAAAATTGAACCAAAAAGATTAACGGATCATGATTCAATTGGTCAGTTAAAACAATATTATATACATATAATTTATATATATGAAAAATATCAAATTATTAAATAATTTAGAAATACATTTAAATAATCTAAATTATAGTGAAATCAGTGAAAATGGACTAAAACCTTATATATTTAAATTTATGCAGGTTTAAAATATTTAATAATATTAAAAATTTATTAATTCATTCAAATTAAAACATTGTTTTAAAAGCTAGACTAGACATCGAAACAAAAGAGCTAGCAACTGATGATTGTAACACCACAATGTATAAAATTTTCAATGAAATAATACTATATGATTATAAATAGTCTAAAAATATATTAGGATATTTCAGGGGGTCAATTTTTTTATTTTTCTTCTATTTTTTTTAATTTTTTAGTATTTTTTTTCAGTTAATCCAAAAGGCTGTCTAGTTTTCTGAAAACCGTTTCGGTTTCGGATCCAACTCTGGTTTCTGATTTAATGATGGCTCAACTCCAGTCCAATCTGACTCAACCATATGAACAGTTTTTTGGTCCAAACCAGGCTATCAATGAGTCCGGTTCAATCGGTTAGACTATTCGGTCTAGTGTGGTTCTTTAATCATTACCGATGACAGGCCTTGAGACCACAAGCTCAAGGGCTAAGCCTAGCAAAATAGTTTTTCTTCATAACAAGCCTAAACAAACTAGTCGTTTAGGCTTTGTGAAGGGCTGGGCTCGGTCGTTTTCCCAGTACTAAGTGTAGGCGAGCAATTGATCTAAAATTTGGTGAAATTAATACTCCCTTTGTCCCTTTTACAAGAAATATTTTGCCAAATTACATAAATAAAAAAATTAGTTAAAATTGATTAAAAACAATAAATATATAAAAATGGTAAGTTTTTTTTGCTCAAAAATACCCCTATTTATGATGTATGGATCCTCTCAGCAGCCCCACTCTTTGAGCATTCCCATACAGTTTGTCCAAATTAATCTAGGAGCTCATAATACGCCACATCATCATGTTATTAAAAATAAGAAATAAATCTTGTCACCCAAAAAATAAAAATAAGTCTAACTATTACTATAAATTATTGAGTAGCTTCAAACGACTCTTTTTTTAATTTGTTTACACTGGAACATCTCATTTTTTTATACCTGCTCAGTTTGACTGTATAATTTATTAAGACTCCAGATTGATATGAATTGAGATAGATAAGACCATAAAGAGACCAAAGCTCTACCATCAAGTATTTTAATTAAAAATGGGATAAGGTGTTTAAATATCTCGAAAGTATCTATAAGAAGTACCCAGTACGTGAAAGTTTTTTGGTTATTATATGCATTAAAAGTTTATTTTCATAGCAAAAATACTGTGTCTGCTATTTGTTGTTAAGTTTGACAGTTAAATTATGTAATTTGACCAATATCTTTAAAACTTAATAGCAGATAACAATCCAAGGCGTAAATGTTATGCAAAAAAAACTTTTGTGGCATATAAGAATAAACAAAACTTTCAAGTGCTGGATGTTTCTTTGTGAATACTTCTGAAATATTTATATACATTATCTCATTAAAAATTAAAATACTTGGTATATGGTCCTGTCTGACTCGATATATTTTAGATTGGAACGTAATAAATCTTCTTTTTGAAATTGGATAGGTCCACAAAATTGTATATTATAAATATTTGGTGGACGAGTTGCATCCATCATGGTTGTATAAATTACTCTGGACCTTACATAAATCTTCTATTTAGGTAGGTGAAAAACTTAGATATTCCATGCTAAAAAAATCTTTAAAAAAAATAAAAGCTGGTAATGAATTTTACACTATAATTAAAATTTATTTTTAATAGTGTAATGATGTGGCAAATTATGAGCTCTCATATTAATCTCAACGGCTACCATTTTGGAGAAATTCTCGTATGGACCTGGAGCACCACCTCATATGTGATCTATCCAATCACAATATTATTTTGGTTTGAGCTGGTAGCTTCTTAATTATGTATGAATAATTTATTTTTTAGATAAAATTTCTAAAAAAAAGAAATTATTTTAATTGTACGGTACTTTCCTCTCTCCTCTCCTCGTCCTTCTTTGATCGACCCTTTTTCTCTAAGATTCAATTTCTTTCAGAGTAAACACAGTTGCTATTGATTGCTCTCGGTATTGACCGTCAGTGTCTTCATTGATTAACTTCCTCACTCGAAAGATGCTTGATTTTGTCCCCAAAAAAATTCCCCAGCCTGAAGGTTCTTTTCTCTCTCTCCTCTCTTCCTGAAATCGTGGTTTGTTTTTTAATTCAAATTCAAATGCATTGGAACTGATGGCAAAAACCGTTGGAAATTTTGTTTTCATTTATGTTTCTACTGACTTTGCTCTTCATTTTTAAATAAGCTAATCTTTCACCTCCATCAGTGTCATTTGAAACTTTGTTCGATGCCTGCTTCATCTAGCATCCCCTTTCCTTCTTAGTTTATCCTGTCTCTGTTGCATTAGAGTAGGAAGCATTTCTAATAGCATGAGTCTGAAGAGGGCATGAAACTAATTCATGCACATCATGTTTCAATCCCTCTCCCAGCCCACCCCTTGCGTTTGAAATCTGAAAAATCTGAAAATTATTTTGAACATTTTACCTCAACAAAAGCTGTGTAAGAGATCAGAGATGGCAGAGGAGTAATTGGATTGGGAGAAAAAGGGTTCCGATGAAGGAGGAGGAGGAGGAAAGGAGAGAGGAGAGAAAATTTGATCAATAATTTGATTAAAATAACATTTTAATGTACTTAGTTTTTTAGAAATTCTTTTTTTTTAAATGACATATTCATATAAATTATAAAAAAAAGGAACTGCCAGCTCAGGTTAAAATGAGATTATTTATTGTATTATAAGTGGACAGAGCATAGATGAGGTGGTGCATTTGGTGCATCCAAGAATTTCTCCAAGAAAAACTTGTATGCTTGTGATTTTTTTATATTTTCTTATCATGAAATGAAACGCAAATAGCTCGGTCTTGTGGTACTAAACACCTTCTTCAAAACCTTTTTAAATGTAAAATCGAGTTTCAACTTTTTATGAGGGGTATAAGAATTTCAGAAGGAAGAAAAGTAACACGCGTTAATAGTAAATATACAAAACAAAATTTAACAAGACACAACAACATAATTAGCATATAGGTGTTACCAAAAAGAATAATTATTAATCTTAGTTAAATAAAGAAGGGTGAAGTACTACGTGGGAGCGGCTCTAGGGCCCTTCCAAATAAACTTGACTACTTTATTTTGATGACAATAAAAAAATCTCTGGGAGTAGCCCCATGTGTGATATATATCTACCGAGAAACTGTTGAAATAAGTCGTGTTGCAAATTATTAGACTTGTTCCTTACACCAAAAATAGCAAAATTAAATTACTTAGATAGACTCACTACATGGTCACACAGTTGTGATTAATCCTTTAAACACTAGTCGTGTGACTATCATGCATGACTATCATGCATCTAATCAGAATAAACACTAATAAAGTTTTTAGATTCAATAGTTTTAATAGACAAATTAATATTCCCCAAACAAACTCTTGCTCCATTCTTAAACTTGACGGACAAGAGAAAATTTTGGGGGGGGGGGGGGATAAACCATCCCTCAAAAGTTCCATAAGCTATCTATGTTCCACGAGCTTTTTGTTGCTGTATCTATAAGTGATGCTAGTTAGAGCAGTAAATTGAGACTCATTCCCATTGGTATTTTCATTTCAACATCTTTTCTTCATTTAATATCTCCATGTTTAATTGATATTAATGCTTTCTTCATTTCTCAAGTTCTGAATGCCTGCATGAATGAAAATAAAAAATAAAAAAAGAAGCCCCACAACCATTTCTATGGAAGAAGAGGGACCCCTTCTTCAAAAACTTGTTATTCAAATAAATTAGACTCCTTGAAACCCAAAATTATTGCAAAATATGATGTTCACATTTGCTCTCTCCTTACAGAAAATAGAAAACCCTTATAAACTATGTAATTTATCTCATAAGTTTATTCAATTATAACCTTTCAAAAGGCAAAAAAATGAATCAACTACAATTTAAATAGCTAAAAACAGTTGTAATGAATAAAATATAAGAAGGAAAATAGCTCAAGACATAAAAAATGTGGAGACTTCATTTATTAACATAACAAACACATAAATCATTGCCATTTTAACATACCACGTGTCTCATAGACAAAATAAATCAAAGGATACAAGAAACAGTAACTAAAACTTTCATACAATGATTATTAAACTAGAGGTCACCTCTAGCATTTTACATAAATGTGACCTTATCTTTTTCAATGAGACCACAACATGACCACAACATCAGTCATCATAGTTTGTGCTTCCGTTAATTCAGTGCACCAACTTAATGCCAACTTAAAAATTGATGATATATGTGGTAATAAATTGCTGATATTTGGGTCCCCTTCATGCAGTAAATTGACATCAAGAATATTGATGATTGAATGTGGTGTTGATTTGCTAACCCAACCTTCCAAATCAAGACCTTCAACAAACATTTTATCAGTTGGCTTCTTCCTTGTAAACATCTCCATTAGCATGACACCATAGCTATACACATCTCTGTTGAAAGAAACCACTCCTTTTTATCCATACTCTATGTGGCAAAAGAGAATATAAGGTTTGCCATTAAACTTTTCTTTTATGTAGCTAATACAAATCTTCATACATAGGAATGGAAAATATATATCAATGGTTGGGTAATATAAAATTTAGCGGATAATATAAAATTTTGCATAGAAAAAAAAAAAAGAAGGGAACAACATAATTGAATTAAAATATTATTATCAAACTATTACATGGTGCCATATAGCCAATTGTAGCCAATGCTTTTGTACAAGTTTCTAACTATCCTTCACCTAACAGTTTAGCTATACTAAAATCACTAAGATGAGCCACCATATCTTTGTCCAACAAAATCTTGCTTGGTTTTATGTCACAATGAACAATCGGAGCAGAAGTGCCATGATGAAGATACTTTGATGTAGCTGCCACATCAACCATTATATTCAACCTTTGTAGGATATCTAAATAGTAGTTATGAGAGTACAACCATCTATCAAGACTGCCATTTGACATGAAATCCATGATTAGAGACTTGAAATCATCATTTAAATAGCTACTAATAACCTTAATGACATTGCAGTGGCGTAAATTACACATGGCAGCACATTCAATATCAAAACTTCTCAATGCTTCTTCCATGTCTATGTTAAATACTTTGACATCGATTATCTTTTCATTTGAAAGAAGTGTGTTGTATACGGATCCAAAACTTCCAGAGCCAAGAAGATTACTCTCATCAAATCCATTTGTTCTTGTAGCAGGTCATAATAGGATATTGTAGTTGGTGCATCCAAATTTGTTACCCTTTTAGTTGCGTAGTTAGCATCATCTTTATTATGCTTTAGAAAGGCAATGCCTATAACAACCAAAATGACAACCATGATAGGTGCGGAGCATTTTATCACTAGAATCACTTTATTTGATATGTGCTTGTTTCCTCTCTACATAGTTGGACTTGTAGTTAGGATTTTCGCAAAGATTTTTATTCATCATAAAAGATTAAGTAATAAAATTTTGAAAATGACAACCATTTAGAATTTCTCCGTCCAATAAATTGTAGGAAAGATTAATAGACTTAGGATAGAGCAGTGACTCTAAGGACTTTGGAATCACACCAGACAAATAATTATGAGAAAGATCTATTTGTAAGACAGATTCACAATACAAATAAATAAAACAATAAAGAAATGTGAATCTTCTCATAAAATAATATAGCGAAAGAATCTTTGTGTACCGCTTGCCATTTGTCTTATCTTGAATGATCTCGGGATCTGAGACAAGCGAATAAAGCTGCAAAAGAGAACAACAGTTAGAAGAAAAGGATTGCTCAGGTCTCTTCTAACTGGAATAGGGCACAGTGATGGCAACTGGATCAGCCGTCACCAGTCAGGGAACCTCAAGGAAGCAGATAGGTCACTCTTAAAACTACCGCTCTCAGAATATTCAGCCGTTAACTCAATTGTTGCGTGTCTCACCATCAGAGAGTTAACAACACATATATGGACTGAAAAGCTTAATCCTATTGGGCTTGGGCTTTGTTTGACTGAAAGGGCCACACTTAGAGTATTTTATTAATTTCCTAATATATATATCTAAATAATAATTATAATAAAATATCTAACATTCTCCCACTTGGCCCTTATACGTATGTCAATTGCCATGCCTCAGTAAGCTAAGGCTATACTGCAAGAATCATGGCGACAAGTCCCCTTAAGTCGGGTATTATCTTCTATGCATCACAAGCAGCATCCTTACTTAATGGGTATACCTTTATGAACAAACTCAATTTTTGTTCGATTCCTACTTTATGTTTATCAACCTCAAAAACACAAATGTATATACAATCATAACCAGAGATGACAAATCATAAATTTCATTGCTCATACTTCAACTAACCAATCGGAGGACGAAGTCCCATGTGAGGCACGTGTGAAACAAAGTCATTTGGTTTCAACCCTTTAGTCAAAGGATCAGCTAGCATTTCCTTTGTACCGATGTATTCAACTGAAATTTGGCCATCCATAACCCTTTCTTTCAAGCATAGGAATTTCAGTTCGACGAACTTACTTCGACTCTTATTCCTCTTGTTGTTGGCTATGGCCACTGCAGCGATATTATCACAGTACATTCTGATCGGCCTAGAGATCGAATCAACAATCTTAAGCCCAGCAATGAAATTCTTTATCCATATTGCTTGTGAACTTGCCTCAAAACACGTAATGTACTCAGCATCACCAGTAGAAGGAGCTGTTAGAGTTTGTTTTGTACTCTTCCATGATATGGCTCCTTCTGTTAGTAGGAAGATATAACCAATCGTAGACTTATTTGTGTCCAAACATCCTCCCAAATCAGAGTCTGAGTAACTAGTCACTTCTAGATTCTCTGTCCTCTTATATGTAAGCATGTAGTGTTTAGTCCCTCATAGGTATCTAAACACTTTCTTTGCAGCTGTCTAATGCGCCTCACCAGGATTACTTTGGTACCTTCCCAGCCTGCCCACAGCAAAAGCTATATCAAGTCTAGTGCAAACCTGTGCATACATTAAACTTCCTACTGCTGAGGCATATAGGATCCTTTCCATTTACTTTTTCTTGAGCTCGGTTTTAGGACATTGATCTAGACTGAATTTGTCTCCTTTCTCTAAAGGAGTCACGTTGGTTGAACAGTTCTTCATCCGGAATCGTTCAAGAACTTTGTTTATATAGGTTTCTTGAGACAGGCCTAAAAGACCTTGAGTCCTATCCCTATAGATCTTAATGCCAATGACATAAGATGCCTCACCCATATCTTTCATATCAAAGTTCTTAAACAGAAACTGTTTCACCTCGTGCAATAGTCCCAGATCGTTGGTTGCAAGTAATATGTCATCGACATAAAAAATAAAAAATATGATATTGCTCCCACTAACCTTGTGGTATATGCATTCATCCATGATGTTCTTATCGAAACCAAATGATGTGATCACCTCATGGAACTTTAAGTACTACTGTCGTGAGGCTTGCTTTAAACCATATATTGATTTCTTTAGCTTGCATACCAAGTTTTCTTTGCCTTTCGTAATGAATCCCTCAGGCTGCTTCATATAGACCTCTTTGTCAAGATCACCATTGAGAAATGCAGTTTTAACATCCATTTGATGCAATTCCATATCAAAATGTGCAACTAATGCCATGATAATGCGGAATGAATCCTTCTTTGATATAGGAGAAAATGTTTCTCCGTAGTCGATTCCTTCCACTTGCGTAAAACCCTTGGCAACCAACCTTGCTTTGTAACGATCAATGTTACCTTGTGAGTCTCTTTTGGTTTTGTAAACCAACTTGCAGCCAATGGCTTTAGACCCACTAGGTAACTTTACAAGCTCCCATACATGGTTGTTTGCCATAGAGTTCATTTCCTCGACCATGGCATCATGCCACAACTTGCAATTCTCATTCTTCATGGCTTGAGTAAAGGTCAAAGGATCATTTTCAATACTAACATCACAGTTAATTTCAGTGAAGTACACAATGTAGTCACCAGGCAATGCTGGCTTTCTCTCTCTAGTTGACCTCCTCAGTTCAACTTCTTGAGTCGGTTGAGGTGGCTCATCAGGAACATCCTCTGTCACATTCTATGGTGGTTCTACTTCTGTGACAGGTTGGTCATTTTGCATATGTTCCTGATGTCTAGCATCATCAACTTGAGTTATGGGATCTACATCATGTTGTATGACATCTCTAACTAAAGAAGAGTCATTGACAATTGATGTTCCCTCACCATTTGTGCTAGTGGTCTCTTCTATGTGATCAATTCCTATCTAATCACTCCCACTAATCATATCATTCTCAAGAAACTTAGCATTCCTAGATTCCACAAATAGTTTTGAAGGAGGCGGACAGTAAAACTTATAACCCTTAGACTTTTCTGCATAGCCTATAAAGTAGTCCAATTTCTTTTCCTGTGGGTTGTACACTCTTACTTCTGCAGGACAGCCCCATACCCTTAAATGATTCAAACTGGGTTTCCAACCTTTCCAGATTTCAAAGGGTGTTTTAGGCACTGCCTTTGTTGGAACCCTGTTTAGAATGTATACAGCTGTCTTGAGTGCTTCTTTCCATAGAGAAATTGGAAGTTTGGAGCTACTTATCATGCTGCTAACCATATCCAGCAAGGTCCTATTTCTTCTTTCAGCTACACCATTCATGTCTGGTGAGCCAGGCATGGTATATTGAGCAACTATACCTTACTCTCGAAGAAATTCTACAAAAAGACCAGGTGCTTGTCCTTCATTGGTGTACCTACCATAGTATTCACCACCTCTATCAGATCTTACAATCTTAATTGGTTTCCCAATTTGTTTTTCTACCTCTGCTTTATATTCCTTAAAGGCATCTAGTGCCTCACTTTTATTATAAAGCAAATAGATATATGTGCAGCGCGAGTAATCATCGATAAAGGTGATAAAATACTTTTGATCGTGTGCGGTTAAATCAGGGCAGCAAATGTCGGTATGTATAATCTCAAGCAATTCAGAACTTCTTTTAGCTCCTTTTTGTGACTTGGTGGTCTGCTTTCCCCTTATGCAGTCCACGCAAGAATCAAATTCTGAATGGTCTAAGGGTGGAAGTATTTCCTCCTTAGTTAACCTTTTGATTCTATCAATGGAGATATATCCCAATCTCCTATGCCACAAGCTAATAGAATTCTCATTGATGACACTTTGTTTAATACCACGCGAAATATTAAAAGATTGAACAGGATCACGAATAATTTTAAATAAATTATCAATCATTGCAATGTCTGCAATCTTAACATGATGTCTGCTCAAAAACATAGAGCCCTTCTCAAGACATAAACCATAATCCAGTGGAATTAATTTTGAAATGGAAATTAAGTTCCTCATGTATGTCGGAATATAAAAAGCCTCAAAAAGGTCTACACAAGTATTATTCAAAAAAAATATGATAAGTGCCAACCAACTCCACATGGTCTGGGTTCCTGTTGCCTGATAGAACCCATTCCTCACTCGGACGTGGTGGCTTGCTTGTTAAGAAGCCCTGCATGGTTGTGGAAATGTGGATCATTGAACCAGTATCAATCCACCAAGTGTCATAATCAACATTAATAGCATGAGATTCTAAGGTAACATGAGAAGTAAACATACCTTTACGTTCAAGCCATGCCTTCCTCTTAGAGCACTCATTCTTCATGTGCCCCTTCTTCTTGCAGAAGAAGCATTTGGCATCCTTCTTATTTGAGGCAATGGCAGGAGGGATTCTTCTCTTTCTTTTCTTCTTGTCATCCTTATTTCCCTTCCTACTGCCACCCCTATTGGAGCTTTCTCCCAGATAAGCTTCCTTAAGTGCACCCTTTCCACTCATCAACAGCCTAGTTTCTTCTTACACGCACATGGACAGCAATTCATCAACTGACCATTTCTCCCTATGTGTGTTGTAAGATACTTTAAAGGCATCAAACTGAAGAGGAAGGGAGTTCAGGATTAACTGCGTCAGGAATTGCTCAGTAGGCTCCATATCGAAGGATTTCAGCTGAGAGGATAAATCTCTCATCTTCATTATATGCTACCTAGTACCGCCTATACCTGTAAGCCTCATGACACATAATTTCAACATAATGGTGCCCCCCATCTGCTTGTCTGTTAGTTTGAACTGTTTGTCCACAACTTCCAGGTATTCTTTAACAGTTTCACATTTAGGGATTGCTTCCCGAATGCTCCTAGCAATCCTTGTTTTGATCAGCAAGAGAGTAAGGTGATTGTTTTTCTCCCAAGATTCATAATACTCTTTAGCCTCTTTGTCAGTCGAGCCATCAGCTGGTTTGGGAGGCCTTTCAGTTTCCAGGACATAGTCCATGTTCAGACAACTGAGATGTAAAGCAATGTCTTCCCTCCAATCAGGGTAGTTAGTACCGTCAAGTATAATTTTGTTACTAGCATCAGCAACAATGTTAGGGACGGTAAATGCAGCTACAATATTAGAGAATCAGTCAAACTTCCAAATAAATAGAGACAATCACAATAACTGTGCCATGTATGCTTAAAACATTAATAAAGCATACAATTATAAATACGTATCACTAAGTTCTCCCTATGGGCAAAGAAATTAGCATAGCATGTATTTATCTCATATTGATGGAACTAGAACGCATTTATATTTCCTAAAACCTGTGGGCTACTTAGAAAAAACAAGGCAATTCTATCCCAGCCTAATTAAATATACATCGATAATTATCTACCTGTGGGCAAAGACCAATTATGAATGCATATTTAATTACAATTGATATTTTATAAGTCCATTATGTGATTTATATCGCATGCAATAGATAAAGGATGGTGTGGCTACTCCTTAAGAAAGCATGCTAATCACAAATATCATACAAGTGCATTCTAGTACGGTATATGCACATCTCAATGGAGAATTTAAGCAATTAATTTAATTAACAAGTAAATAACCAAACTAAATTCTTCCACTATTTTATGCATCCGAACAATTGTTTAAACATAAACCTCAGCATATTTCTACTTAAAATAAACATTGCAAAATTCAAATAATTAAATAATTTGCCTAAATCTATTGTCCAAATATTTAGGCAAATAAACAATACAACAAACAATTTTGCAAATTTACACAAAATGTGAAATAGCTAAGATCAACTTTTATCTTTATTTAAACAATTTAAAACATTGCATATATTAAAGTACATGTGAAATAAGCTGTTAAATAAATAAAACATAATCCAAATAATTATTTATTTAACATAAAAGTATGCTGGAATTAAATTATATCATCCAAAATAAATGGCCCAAAAAAGAAATCCCAGAAACAAAACAACCAATAATAACAGAATCATTCTCCTTTTGTCCCATTATTCCGAAACAGACCCATATATAAATCAAATTAAGCGGTGATTCATTTGGGTTCAAAATATCCCAGATACACTCTTCAAGAATCAAAATGCTCACTGAACCGTTAATTATAATTGACTCCAAAAGGAGACAAATTTATTCGGATCCTCCAATTTAACTGAAGAGGATGATGATTCATAGGAGATCGAAATTAATCTCCTCACATCCCTTTAATCCAAAAATATGTAAAATATAAAACATATAGAACTGAATTTAATTTTCAATAAAATAAATTGCAGTATAAAATAATTATCTTTGATTTTACTAATGGAGCCCGATGTGAGTCACAACGGTAAATTATTGTATTCCATTTTATGCTCAGATCATCCCAGATAAAGAAAATAAGTAGGCAAAGAATAATCAAACCTGGCTCTGATGCCACGTGTAAGACAGATTCACAATACAAATAAATAAAATAATAAAGAAATGTGAATCTTCTCATAAAATAATACAGCGAAAGAATCTTTGTGTACCTCTTGCCATTTGTCTTATCTTGAATGATCTCGGGATTTGAGACAAGCGAATAAAGCTGCCAAAGAGAACAATAGTTAGAAGAAAAGGATTGCTCAGGTCTCTTCTAACTGGAATAAGGCATAGTGATGGCAACTGGATCAGCCGTCACCAGTCAGGGAACCTCAAGGAAGCAGATAGGTCACTCTTAAAACTACCGCTCTCAAAATATTCAGCTGTCAACTCAATTGTTGCGTGTCTCACCATCAGAGAGTTAACAACACATATATGGACTGAAAAGCTTAACCCTACTGGGCTTGGGCCTTGTTTGACTGAAAAGGCCACACTCAGAGTATTTTATTAATTTCCTAATATATATATCTAAATAATAATTATAATAAAATATCTAACACTATTAACCCAATACTTATCATGCTGCTTAGCGATTTAGGTATAGGCCTTTGTAATTTGTTGTGAGCCAAAGATAGGCTTTGCATAGTTATCAACCCACCCGTATTTATTTTAAAAACTAGTCATATCATTAACTTTTTTTTATTAGATTCAGTATCATAATTTAAGATTAAATTCTATGGAACCATGTTGGAAAATTTTAACCGTACAAAATAATTTTTTTGAATTCTCATATATTTTGATCTAATATAACACGGGGAGTCTCGGAGTCCTTTACTACAATTTCTCTGGGTGTTTAAATATAAAAACAATCAAGAATGGTAAGAAAAATATATAAAAAGAAATTGAAGATTCATGAGTTAGGGTAAACATAATGAATTCCTTAAAATTATATGAAAAGGATCATTCTTAAGTTCGAGCAAAACATGAATGAAATTATATTATCTAATTTTTCCTTTATATAAAATATGAAATAATCAATATAAAAATTACGAAAATACTTCTGTCAACTTCATTATATATCCATTATGTCAATCACATATGGCCAAATGTTATATTTTTCTAGGTGAGTATATAATTAAATGATAATATTTCAAAAATAGGAGGATTGGAGAACCCGACACAATAGATATAAAGAACTTGATATAAGTATTGTCCTAAAAATTATTAAGCTAGTAAAGTATGAAGTCATTTTTTTAGAAGATTTTAAAATTATTAGCTAATTCTTTTCGGAAAAAATTTAATTTGATAAAAATGATTGAAGAAACAGCTTCATTCACCACTTATGTGTTAAAATTTTATATGGGTAATAATTGAAAATTTTTTAGTCTAAAAGCATGCCATAAAAAGGAATAAAAGCAAAGGTGCGCAATGGGGCTCAATTTAAAAAATTGATCTCAATTTTCAATTAAAAATGAAAGCAATGGTTTAAGACCCTTACCTTTCAAGTTTTAGCCCCATTTCTCTATTTGCGTGCGTGTGCTAACTAATTTTCAGGTACGTACCTACTTTGTGTTTTCTTTTCTTTTTAATATTTTTGTCTAAAATGAAAGTTTGTTTTTCATCATTTCGTTCATATTGTTCATAATTAAAAAAAGTTTTAATGATCTCAATTTTTTTTTTAAAAAAAGAGAAATGGGGCTAAAAGCAATGGTTTAAGACCCGGACAGTGGAGGGGAGAAGAAAAAATGTTGTAATGAGCTTAATTAAAAAAAAAAACAGAGAGAGATGGGGTTAAAAGTAATGATTTAAGACCTGGACAGACAGTTCAACCAGTCCAATCGTTGACCGGAGGGTTTGTTGAGCCGTTTCAATGGATTCAACTGTTCAGAGCATTCAGTCGTTTTGGACAATTTTGAGTTGGCCTTTTAGCCAGTGGCCACCATCAACCCGCGAATCGAAGCGGTTTTTCAATAACCGGACGGTTCAAACTCTGGGGAAAAATAAAGCTTACATAAGAAGAAATGGAGAATAAAATATGTAGATTTAAAATACTTATAGAAATGACATTAAGTTTTGAAATCTCAAAAATGCACCGTAAAAAACTCAGCAGCAAAGAGAACCAAAAGAGTGCACAAATGAAGACGAAGAACAAAAGGAAAAGGAAAGAGAAAAGTACGCAAAATGAAGGGATGAAAGCCTAAAACGAAAGGGAATGATGGCAGATATTTTGAGAAGAGACCATCTATTGGCCAATGAACAAAAATGTGCATTGTCTTAATACCTATGAGATAAAAGAACCGAAGATCACTTCATTTCTTCTTTTCTGTGTGACGTGCTCCTCGTCTAACGTGAATGTGTTTTTTTTTTCTCTTTTATTAATAATTGAGTAAGAATTTGAAAAAAAAGATGAAATTATTCTAATTTTGTTGGAAAAAATTAATTTGAAATTCATAAAGGTCAAAGGTTAAAGTATATTTTTAATTGAGGTTTTAATTTAGTTCATCAACTTTAATAAGTATACTTTTAGCTTTTTACTCCTAAAATTGTTAATTAAAAAATGATAATATTGAGATCTTGAGTGTTAATAAAATATTCTTAAATGTTAACATATTAAGATTAAATTTAACTATGATTGTTACAAAAATTATCATTTAAGACTACTAATTTTAGATAAAAGGACTAAAAATATATTTTTTAAAATTAAGCAACCGCAATAAAATCTTGTATAAAGATAAATAACAAGACATATGCTTTAGCTATTGATAAAACTAATTTTCATAATTTTCCTGTTTATATTTCACTGCAAATAAACAGCTGATTAGCGACAGAATTAGCGACAAAAACAAATTCTGTCGCAAATTAGCGACGGAATTTGTTCTGTCACAAATTAGCTACGGAATTTGTGACGGAAATTTCGTCGCTAATTTTTTTGACAGATTAGCGACAGAATTTCTGTCCGTCGCTAAATTTCGTCGTTAATCCGTATTTAGCGACGGAATTAGCGACGGAATCTTTTTCTGTCAAATAATTCCGTCGCTAATTCCATCGCTAATCCATCAAAAAAATTAGCGACAGAAATTCCGTCAGAAATTAGTGACGGAATTTGTTTCCATCGCAAATTCCGTCGCAAATTTTAAGAAAATAAATTACATAGGATATATATACAAGTAGGAAAATACTGTTTATCATAATCTATTTAAATCATTTAATTTTTTATATAGAATAATTTATTAGATTTTATTATAGTAGTTATTTTTTGAATAACAAGATTTTTTGACTAATTGTAAATGATTTTCTTCAAATATATAAACCACATATACATAATATAATATAATGTAATATAATATATATACTTAAATTGTATATCTCATCAATGTTAATTAAAAAATAAATTTAAAAATTATTTATGATGTAAAATTCACAATTAGTGTCGTTAGAAATTAAAATTATATTAAAAATATTTTTTAAAAAATAAAACATTATAAAAATAGTAAAAAAATATTTAAAAAATAATTTTTCATTAAAATAGTTACGATTAAAATTATCATATAGTATATTTTTAGTTTTTAATAATATATATGCATATATAATTGTTTGTGTAAAATAATATAATATATATATATAATTTTACATAATAAGTCAACAGGTTCATTGCAGTTCAACTGCTAAAGCCGCACGTGTGCACGAAGGAGGTCCTGGGTTCAAGCCATGGAGAAGTCACTTTGAGAAGGGAATTATGTGGTGGTGACACGTGGCGCACACATGGCAGGCGGGGGTGAGGTGGCAGTGACACGTGGATGTGGTCCCAGTGATAACGTGGCAATTGGTAAAGGTGCCACGTGGCATTTTATTTTATTTTTAAAAAAATCAATTTAGCGACGGAAAAATTCCGTCGGGAATTAGCGACGGAAAATCCGTCGCTAATTCCGTCGCTAATCAATTAGCGACAAAGGAATTAGCAACGGAACAAATTCCATCGCTAATCCGTCGCTAAATTCTGTCGCTAAAACCATGTTTTTTTGTAGTGTTTGTAGTTTTTATATACAACTTTTTTTTAATCAAAACCCATTCACGTACTGTATACTTTATACAAAATTAAAACTCAACCTCATTTTTAAAATTTTTTCAAGAAGATGCTATATTATTTTTATTATTATGTGAGCTGCTTAATTCATTATAAAACTGAATTATTGAAGTTTATTCTTAAGTTATTTAACTTTTTCTTTTATTTTTTACATATATATTATATATGTATATAACACTAATTTTATTTAATTATTATGTCATCGGTCCAACCAAACAGTTCAATTGATCTGACTATTTGAATTGTGACCCGCTGACCTCTCCAGCTCGATCTCTAGTCTGGCTTTTAAAACATTGGCAAGCCTTTAACTAATTTTGCTTACTCTTTTTATCTTACATCTTCTCTCTGTCAAATTTTTATAACCCCATTTTTCCAATTTTTCAATCAAGCTCATTAAAAATTTTCCTTGTCTCCGATTCCCTCATACCAAACAAAGGGTCAATGAGCCAAAAAAAAAAACCAAAAATAAAAAAGAACCAACCCGGGAACCAGTGTATGATTGGATTATTAAAATTGTACATTGTTGTTCGGTTTCTGTTCAGGCATTCAAAATTGTGCATGTGTGTATATATAATTGACCTTTCAAAACATTTCATTTAATACTACCTCTATTCTTTAATATTAGGACTAGATAACTAATTTGATGATATTAAAAAAATTAATTAAATAAGTTATTTATAACAAATATACATTGGGATTACCCCTCAATGAGAATCCTTTACAATCAACATGGATATTTGGAGAAAAAATTTATAAATTCGAAAAACAAAATGAATTTTTTTTTGGCCAATAAAAACAAAATGAATTGAAGTCTTGTATTTTTGACCAAATTCAACTCTTAACTAGTTCTTATATTAAACATTGAAGGTAGTAATCAAGACAGAAGGCAGGGAAAATAGTAATCACAACATGTTTTCTTAAGTATTATATAAAATACTACCTCCAGTCTTAAATATAAGAGCTAGTTAGGAGTTGAATTTAATTTTAAATATAAAACCTTAATATACTTTGTTTTCCAAACATATAATATTTTGTGCAAAATATCTCTATTGATTGTAAAATATTTCCACCCAAGGGTAGTTCCAATGTATATGATTAAATAAGAGTAATTCAGACAAGTCAACACACATTTGTTATAAGTAACCAACTTAAGTAATTTTCTTAATATCTCCAAATTACAAAAATTGTAGAGACTTCATATATTAATATAACAAACATATAAATAATCAACATTTTAACATACTACACAATTCATAGACAAGATAAACCAAAGGTTAAAAGAAACAGTAACTAAACTTCTCCATAATGATTATTTAACTAGTGATGCCTCTCTAACATTTTATGTAAATATGACCTTATCTTTTTCAATGAGACCACAACATCAGTCATCATAATTCGTGCTTCAGGTAGTTCAACACAACAACTTAATGCTAACTCAAAAATTGATGATATATGCTGTAATATACTGCTAATATTTGGATTCCCTTTGCACAGCAAGTTGATATCTAAAATATCAATGATTGAATGTGGTATTGACTTGCTAACCCAATCTTTCAAACAAAGATCTTCAATAAACATTTCGTCAGTTGGCTTCTTCCTTGTAAACATCTCCATGAGCATGATACCATAGCTATACACATCTCCTTTGAAAGAAACCACTCCTTTTGATCCATACTCTATATGTCAAAAGATAATATAAGGTTTGCTGTTAAACTTTTCTTTTATATAGCTAATAAAATCTTTGCATATAGGAATGCAAAATGTCTTGACAATCAATGATTGAATAATATATAATTTTGCATAGAATAATAGAAAAAACTAATTGAACTAAAATATTATTATTAAACTATTACCTGGTGCCATATAGCCAACTGTAGCCAATGTTTTTGTATAAGTTTCCAATTGTCCTTCACCTAATAGTTTAGCTATACCAAAATCACTAAGATGAGCCACCATATCTTCATCCAACAAAACATTGCTTGGTTTTATGTCACAATGAACAATGGGAGTAGGAGTACCATGATGAAGATACTCTAATGCAGCTGCCACATCAACCATTATATTCAACCTTTGCAAGATATCTAGACAATAGTTATGAGAGTACAACCATCTATCAAGACTTCCATTTGACATGAATTCCATGATTAAAGACTTGAAATCATCATTTGAGCAACTACTAATGATCTTAATGAGATTGCGATGGCGTAAATTGCACATGGCAACACATTCAATATCAAAACTTCTCAATGCTTCTTCCATGTCTATGTTAAATACTTTGACAGCAACTATCTTTTCATTTGGAAGAATTACTTTGTATACTGATCCAAAACTTCCAGAGCCAAGAAGATTCCCCTCATCAAATCTATTCGTTCCCTGTAGAAGCTCATAATAGGATATCCTAGTTGGTGCATCAAAATTTGTTAAGTCCTTTTTGGTTGTATATTTAGCATCATCTTTGTTATGCTTTAGAAAGACAATGCATGTAATAACCAAAATGACAACCATTATAGGCACTAAGCATTTTATCACCAGCATCACTTTATTTGTTCTTTGCTTGTTTCCTCTCCTACATGGTTGGACTTGTAGCTGGGATTTTCCGCAAAGGTCTTTATTCATTATGAAAGATTGAGCAGTAAAATTTTGAAAAGGACCACCATTTGGAATTTCTCCTTCCAATAAATTATAAGAAAGATTAATAGATTTAAGATAGTGCAGTGACTCTAAGGACTTTGGAATCACACCAGACAAATAATTATGAGAAAAATCTATTGACTCAATACTTATCATGCCACTTAGCGATTCAGGCATAGGCCCTTGTAATTTGTTGTGAGCTAAAGATAGGTTTTGCAAAGCCTGCAACCTGCCCATAGTTGTAGGGATGCTTCCTGAAATTTGGTTTCTTGACAAATTTAATAGTGTAATTGCTCTCAATTTTGATACCTCTGGTGAAATTATTCCACTCAATGCACTGGAGGATATGTCTAAAACCAATATATCTTTGAGACTCCAAAGAGAAGAGGGTATATGGGAAAAAAATTTGTTAGAGCTAAAATTCAACTTTTGCAAAGAAGTATTCCCAAGACATTCCGGAATTGCTCCTGAAAACATGTTGTTGGCAAGATTCAACTCACTTAGACTTTTGAGTTGGCAAAGCTCATTTATAATGGATCCTTGTAATTTGTTGCTGCTGAGACTTAAACGTTGAAGGCTATGTAATTTGTCAAATGTATATGTAATCAAACCTGCCAATTCATTCCCATCCAAAGCTAAGTCAATCAAGCTTGTTAAATTTCCAACTACATTTGGGATAGCTTTGGTAAGTTTATTTGATGACAAGTCTAAAGCAATGAGCTTAGAAGCATTTGATATGCTATTTGGAATTTGTCCAGTTAGTTCATTCCCATACAACCATAATTTCTTCAAATTGGGAAGGCCATTTCCTAAATATGATGGGAGAAGGCCAGAGAGGGAGTTGCCACCAAGGTTTAAAAATGTTAATGTTGAAATGTTGAATATGTTGGAAGGAATAGGTCCTTTGAAATGATTGTTGGACAAGTCTAACATATCAAGTTTATCAAGACTGCCTATCCCTTTGGGTACAAAACCTGGACAAAAAAATTGATGGATGAATAACATTCTCATAAGAGAAGATACTAGGGAAAAAAGGAGATAAAATAGTTAATATGCTTTATATATAATATGCATGGAATAAAAGAATACATCATTTTATATATATTACGTGAACATATTCTAATAAGATCCGCAATGGTGTACGAAATACTACTGTTTTCTGCAAACTTAATTTGATGTATTTAATACTACAACAAGACCATGCCCTGATTTAGGTAATTTATTAGAAATTATTTTAATGATTTGAAAATTAAATATCGAGGTTGGGTGAGTTCTTTTCATACAGGCGTGATGAATGATTTTTGTTCGAAAATGATATAACATCTCCGCTAACAAATATATACTACGCTATCTATGATGGCAAAAAAGAAATTTACTATATGCTACGCTATCCATGTCTCAAATTTGTGTATAAAAAAAATCTGTCTCAAATTTTAATGTTACAAAAAGACAAACATTTAGTATAAATAATAATATGTCCCCCGCTAATTGATTAAAGTAGTTAAAAAAAAACTAAGTCTCGGAATATTAAATTTTTATGCTGATCGTTATTTGTTTTCATATTAGCACATTCAATTGAACGTGATAAACAAACTTTCAAAATAAATAAATAAGTAATAGATATAATAGGATACTTGTCAATGAGTTTCCACCAAAATATATTTGTGTCAAATATATACATGAACTCATTAATTTTTCAATTTTAATTTATAAAATCAAAATCTATAAAACATGTGGGCACATCAAATGCGATATGGGGCTTTTTCATTGATCAATGTGCAACCGGGGGGGAAAAAAATAGCTTCACGTCTTACTAATTCCAAACACTGAAATATTAGAAAGGGAAAAAGCGAATTTCTTATAACCATCAAATTGAATCATCAAGAAAAACTTTTTCTCTCTCCTGAGTGGAAGTTGTTACGACAGCTATCAGCGCGTTCGTAATTTCTTGTTCCTTCGTCGATTATGGTGGTAAAGGAGGTTTTTCGGAGTGTCATCCATCACCCAATGGAGGTGAAAAGAGTGACTTCTCGATCGTTCTCTGCGAGAGAAAAGTGTGGTGAAGAACAGGTGATCGGAGGAATGAGGTTGATTGAGGTTAGAGGAAGTTCAAGAGAAAGAAAGTTAGAAGAGAAGAAGATGATCCTTGAGGTTGATTTGGTGTGGAGGAAGAAAGAAGATAGAAGGTTTGGGGATGATGCTTTGATTGGAAGCATGATTACAAAGAAGAATCTGAATGTTGCTACGGTAATTCAGATGATCAGAAAGGGGTGGAATCTCAAAAAGAAAGAGGATCTGGAAATTGTAGAGATGGATCAGAAATCTTTTATCTTTGAATTTATATATAGAGAAGATTATAGAAGAATTTTGCCAGGGAAGCCATGGTCAACTAATGGATGGCTCCTGAATATTTAAAAGTGGGAGGAAGACATGGTAGGTAGTGAGGTAAACTTTGACCTGTGCCCTTTTTGGATCCAATTTCAGGGCCTACCATTGGTGGCGATGGATGTTGAAAATGCCATTAGACTTGTCTCAGAGATTGGAGATGTGGGTCCTGTGGAGGATCCTAAGTGTGATGGTTTGTTAATTGGAGTTTTCTTCATGCTTGAGTGCTTTTTGATTTTAAGAAACCTCTAGTTACTGGACTTTGTGCTCCACGACCTGATAAGGATCCTATATCGATCAAGTTGAGATATGAAAGATTGCAGAATTTGTGCTTTGCTTGTGGACTGGGGCATGATATCAAAAGCTATACGTACAAGGACAACAAAGAGCCTGGCTCTGTAGAGTATGAAAATTAGTTAGGAGTATAGGCTAATAGAAGGATGGATGAGTTAGTGGTTATCTGTAAGGATAGTTGGGAAGAAGTGGAGGGTGTGAAGTTAAGAAAGACAAATAATAAAGGCAAACAGATTGAATTACCTTGGAAGGAAGATGAGGTAAATAAAGAAAAGAATGCAGGTGATAAGAGGACTGAGCAAGTGGATTTGAGCAGTAATATGGTTGGTAAGAAGAATGAGAAGGAAGAGGTTATTGTAAGGACTAGTGGATGTAAGAAGGCTAACTCAACTTCAATTAAAAATGAGTGAAGGAAGTTACAATTTGTAGGTCTAAAGAGAAGGAAGAAAAAGCTTTGTCTCTGCCTAAGAAAAGCAGCATTATATTTGAGGCAATAGTACTATATGGGAGTGTTTCTCCTATGTCAGATATGGTAACAGGTTTGGGGAAGATTGGGTTGAAAAGGCTATTAATGGAGTAAGAGGAGAGGATAGATGTTAAAAGAAGGAAATTAGTTTTCTCTGAGCCTACAGAGATTGTTGATGCATCTCAAAAATTAACTCAAAAAAGGGTTACAAGAAGGGTAGAATTCCTAAGAAGCAAATGGGAAAGTAGGGTGTGGTGCTGTAACCCAGAATCTTGGAAGAAAAGCGTTAGAAGGAATCCAGAACATTAGTCAAGCTGTTTCTCTTGGTGAACAGACTGATTGTGGTACTGTAATTGATGCTAAGGTTGCTCGTGGCTAGCCTAAAACAGCCACCCCAGGACCGTAAGTGTTATCTCATGGAACTGTCAAAGGTTGGGGGCTCCCTTAATAGTTAAAAATTTGAAGAATGTTAGTAGAATTCATGGATAGTTTTCTCGATGGAGACAAACCAAAAAAAGTCTGTAGTGGAAAGGTTGAGGATAGGCTGTGGTTTGGAGGAAGGCTTTATATATATGGTGGATCCTGAAGGTAAAAGTGGAGGCTTGTGTGGGTGGTGCTGTATAGAAGTGAAGATTATTGTCTTGTATAGTGTAATGAACGTAAGAATGTTACACATAGTTATGTTGATTCTGTTAAGTTTGATCTTCCTGAATTCATTTCTTTTGTTTATGGGCCTCTTAAAGAAAGAGAAAGGAGGAGATGCTGGGACAAGATGAGACAAATTGCTAGAGCCATGGCGGGCTCATGGATGTGCTTAGGAGATTTCAATGACCTAATCTCTCAAGAGGAAAAGAAAGGCGGTAATGCAAGGTCAGTAAGGAAGATTCTTAATTTTTAACAATTTATTACTGATTGTGAATTAATTGATTTGAATTTTAAAGGCATGATTTATACCTGGTGCAATAAGAGAATGCTAGATGATAATGTGAAAGAAAGAATTGATAGGGTGTTAGGAAATGTGGATATGAGAGAGAAATTTTCTAAGTCGCAGGTTTTTCATTTAGAGCCTGTGGGTTCTGATCACACACCCTTGTTAATTAATTTGAATTAAACAGAGTTAAAACTCCTAAAAGTTTTACAATTGAGCAAATATGGATTGAAAATCCTGATTTTGTTGACAAAGTGAGATCTGGATGGAGTTTGGAGAAAGATTCAAGATGGGATGAAATACAGGAGGTTATAAGGAGGTTAAATAATTGTAGGAGGTTTCTTATTAAGTGGAGTAAGGAAACTTTTCCAAATGATAAAAAAATGGCTGATACCCTCTTGAGTCAGCTGGCTCTGATGAAGTAATGAGGATAATAGGGGAAGTGGAAGCTGAGTTAGAGAAAGTTCGGCATAATGAAGAAACCTATTAGTGGTGGAGATCTCGCATAACTTGGCTTCAAGTTGGGGATAGAAATTGCACACCTCTACAATCCAGAGAAGGTAAAGGAATGCAGTCTTGAAGTTAAAAAGAGAGGATGGGACTTAGATGGAAAATGAGAATGAGATTGTTAATTGCTTTGTTAATTTTTACAAAGATCTCTTTAATACGTCTGGAAAAAGAAGTTTTCTGGAAGAAGAAGTTTTGGGGGGGTTTTGCAGTATGTGGAAACTTGTGTCACAAATGATATGAATAATCGGTTGCTAAGTCCAGTTTATAGGAAGGAAGTGTATGATGTTGTTTTCCAATTGCGAGGGAATAAGGCACCAGTCTTAATGGTTTAACGAAAAATTTTATCAATCCTCTTGGCATGTGGTGGAAGAAGAGTTATGAAAGATGGTGGATAGTTACTTTGAAGGAAGATGTGATATAGATTATCTAAATGTAACAAATATCGCATTGATTCCAAAGGTGGATAAACCAAAAGATGTGAGTCATTTAGGCCCATTGGCCTTTGTAACTTTGTTTACAAGGTAATCTCAAAATTTTTAGCTAGTAGTTTGAAATCTTGTTTGAATGTTTGTGTCTCTAATACTCAAAGAGCTTTTGTTGCTGGTAGACAGACACATGATAACATAATTAATTGCCCAGGAGATTTTTCACTATCTGAGGAGAAGAAAGGAGGGAATCAGAAGTAAGTTTGCTCTTAAAATGGATATGAGTAAGGCTTATGATAAGATGGAATGGGATTTCGTGAGGGCAGTGCTGAGCAAGTTTGGTTTTCATTCAAGATCGGTTAATTTGATCAGGAGATGTATTTCCACTGTTAAATTGAATACTTGCTTATTTGGCAGGAAGTTGGGAGAAGTTATTCCAGAAAGGGGGTTGAGACAAGGTTATCCTCTTTCACCTTGTATATTCAATTTAGTATTGGAAGTGCTATCAAGAATGATTAACAGAAATGTGGAGGATGGTGTACTGAGAGGACTTAAAGTCACTAGAGATTGTCCCATGCTTTCTCATAGTCTGTTTGCTGATGTTATTCTCTCCTTTATGAATGCCAAGGAAGCCAACTGTTAAAGTTTTAGCTTCTTTGTTAAAGAGTTATTGTGATGCCTCGGGTCCATTGGCAAATTTATCAAAATCTGGCATTATCTTTTCTAAAAGTACTGCAGCTGATTTGAAAGAGAAAGTATGCTATATTTTGGGTATTGAGACATAGAAGAGCCTGGAAAGTATCTTGGTATCCCAAATATTTGGGGTAAAACTAAGCAACAAGATTTAGGTTACTTTAAAGAAAGAGTAGAGAAGAAGATCAAGGGGTGGAGTGGGAGGTTTCACAAGCTGGAAGAGAAATTATGATTAAATCTGCAGTCCCTTTGTTTCCTATGAATTGTTTCAAAGTTTCCTGAAAAAAATTTGTAAGGAGCTTGATGGAATGGTTGCTAGATTTTGGTGGAGTGGTGATGAGGGGAGAGAGATTCATTGGAAATCTCGGGACTTGCTAACTGATTCTAAGATGGTAAGCGGAATGGGATTCAGAGAATTTGAAATTATCAATGATGCTCTTCTAACAAAACTGCTTGGAGGATTCCAAACTCCCCTGCTGATTTATGGGTTAAGATGCTGAAAGAGATTTATTTCCCTAATGTTTCTTTTCTAGATGCTAAAAAGGGTATAGAGCTTCTTGGATTTGGAGTAGCATTCTAGATGGTAGATTAGCCCTTATGGAGGATTGATATTGGAGAATTGGAAATGGGTCTGATGTTAGACTATGGAGAGATAAATGGATTAAGGGCTTGGAAGGCAATTTATCCCAGTTTGTGAATGTGCCTAAGGATAAAAAAGATTGGCTTGTTTCTCGTTTAATTCAAAATGGTAGGTGGGCTGTGGAGAGGTTAGAGGGTTTGGTGCCGATTGATGTGGTGAAGAAGATAGAAGAAATGTCTCTGAGCTACACTATAGAAAGGATGCAGTTGTTTAGCTTAGTGCAAATGATGGGAAGTATTCTGTTAAAAAAGGTATGGAATCAGTTGTGGAAAATTGAAGTACTGCCTAAAATTCTCCAATTCTTGTGGAGATGTCTTGTGTAGGCAGTACCTGTAATAAGGATATCAATAAGCGGAGGCTGTTGAAAAGGAGGTGTAGCAGAACTGAGCTTTGTACCATATGTGAATCTGACCCTGAAACTTTAGAACATGCTCTCTTCTTATGCTCTTAAGTGAATTGTGTTTGGTTTAGAAGCAGGTCGTTATTGAGGTTTGATGAAAATGACATGGTACGATTTGATGCTTGGTGGGTGAAGATGCTAACTGAAAAGAATATCTTTGATGAGAATCAGTTAGCTTATTTTGTTTGGGTTATGTGGCTGGTTTAGAAGGAGAGGAATAGAGTGGTTTTTTAGTGTAAAAAATCTGATCCAAGGCTGGTTATTGATTCTGCAAATACAGCTATGGACGAATATTAGAGAGCTAAAAGATGGTCAGCACAGATTGGGAGCAATGCTGAGAAGTCCGCTGTTTCTAGAAGGTGGAGCTATCCAGACGGTGGTAAGGTAGAAATTAATTGTGATGGTTCATTTTTGCCTAACTCTACTGCTATTAGTCTAACATGTAGAAATGCAGTGGGAGATTTCATGGATGGTGTTGTAAGAGGAGAACTATAGATGATATTGATTGGAGAGGAGGTTAGGAGTTGTAGGAGACTATTACTGGTCTAACTAACTTGAAAATGTGTGGAAATTTCCCTGGTGAATCGAATGGGGAATAGAGCAGCTGATTACATAGCTGTGGCATGTAACAAGGGGGTGTTTCCTATCAGATGGCTGGAGTCACCATCACCCCCCTTTGTCTTTGATTTTGAGCGAGGATACTAGAGCTAAAGGTGGTTCTGATGTGTTTTTTTTATTTTTATTTTTATTTTTCTTGGGTTGTAAACTTGCATGAGGAAGTAGAGGATAGAAATAGAATTGGCTAATTCCATTTACCCCTTGTTGGCTTCTTGTTTGTTCCTCTTTGTACTATTTGATTGTTCTTGTTTTTTGGTTTATCTTTTTACAGAAACTGGTTTGTTGTTTGTTTGCTTTACTGTTGGTTTTGTTTCTGTGTTTATTTCTTTGATCATAAATTGTATGTCAGGATTTGAGTCTTTTCGTGTCTAGTGGCTTCGGCTATTAGTGTTTGTACCAATTATTTTTTTTGTTCTCAATAAAATGGACCTCGTTTTGGCTGAACAAAAAATAGCCATCAAATTGCTATTAATTGCATACTTTCTAATATTTTTCGAACAGTTGAAGCAAAAAATTATGAAGTATACTTTTCTCAACATATTAAAAAATTGGTACTACATCACACACACACACTCGTACTTTCTCCCTCCTCTTAATTTTGTGTACTTCTTTTATTTTCATATTTAATAATTACTCAAAACTCAAAAGTTATCATATGAAAAAATTTTACTGTAAAAGCTTTATTTAATTTTACGTAGAATTGAGCATAGAACAATATCTCTTCAAACCCAAATGAATTTAAATGATTTATTTTAATCATTTGACTAACTATTAAAAAATCTTGTATTCTTGTTCTTTAGTTTGAGCTTAAATTTCGTTAGACATGCATTTTTTTTTAGTTGCATTAAATTTTTTTTAATTTTTTTAATTTAATTTATAATTTATTTTTTTATACATATCGAAATATATTTTTGTTTACTGTACATTCTTTTAATTCCTAAGCTATATTTTTTAAAAAATATTAAATTCAAATCTTCATTTCAATTAAAAAAATATATAATTGTTGCAATTTATGCATGTAATAAACAAGAAAAAACGACTCCAAACATATTACATCCATCAGTTCATACGAATAAAATGATGAAAACAAAACCTCATTTTAGAAGAAGAAAAGAAAACACAAAAGTAAGTGAATGCATACCTGTAAATGAATTAAAATCCAAATGTAATCGTTTTAAAGATGTGCAGCTACTTATTGATTTTGGAATGCTTCCCTCTAACTGATTACCAACGACACCAAAAACTTCAAGCAAATGAAGTTGATGACACATTTCTTTTAGCAAATTACCCTTTAGATGATTGAAATCAAGGATAATGTGTCTTAAAGAAGGCATGTTCCACAGAAATGAAGGAATTTTGCCTACAAATAATACATGGAAATTTGGTAATTAGAGGCTTATAATTAATAAAAATATTTTAGTTTTCATTGGACGGTAATTTTTTTTTTTACTTGGCAGTGTGGCAAGCATGTTTCTAATAAATTCACACGTACACAAGCATTAGCAATGTAAATAAGACATGGAATTTTGTTAGTTAGAGGCTTAAAATTAATAGAAAATAATTTAGTTTTTGTTGGACGGCAGTTTAAACGAACTCTTCAAATATCAATGCCAATTGGACATTAAATTTCTTTTGAAGAAGAATTGTTGAAGGGAGACTATGGAATAATCTCACCTATCTAAAATCAACATCCAAATTATTTATATTTTATATTAAATTTATTTGATATTTAGAAGGTCCTAATTTTAAAATCTAAGGATGAATTGCGAAGAAAAAGGCTAAAATTTTAGTTCATTTGAGAACTAAAATACTTCCAGTTTTACATTTTGGAGATAATATGGTATAACTAATAACTGGACCTTTGTACAAGTCTTGAGTGTAACAACACAACTTTTCCTAATGTAAAATGAATTACGTTAACAATATCAGTTATACTAGAATTTTTACTCCTCTCGCAATTTCAATTAAAAATTTTAAAAGTATAAAATTAAGGGAGATGATCGAATTTCGCCTGTTTCAATTTTAAAGATGATATATATATATATATATATATATATATATATATCGATAAGAGAATTGGATGTATCATAAAATCTTTTAAGGACAAATCCTTCATCAAATAAAAGGAGAGAAAAAAGATAAACTCCTTTTTATGAACAAACCCACGCCACCCTGGCATTATAAATGCTTGCTTGTTGGCAGTAAAACTAGTTTGGTCAACAACATTATTTAGATATCTCTGACTTGACATAATTAATCAACAGGCTGTTTAAAAAGCAATGGAATACTTTATAAAAACAAACAGCAAACACATATTTATAATGATCCAAAATTATATTTTATTTTCCTTTTTAAGGACTTTTTTGTTAGTTTTATCTCATGGAAAATGCTTACTCATCAAACTTAAGTGATGACTGCAATTAAATATTGACAAAGGATGCTTCCATTTTAATTATTTAAAAAATAATTAAAAAACTCCTGGGTTTTGTAATTCGCTGCCCCTTCCTGTTCTCTCTTCTTCCTCCCTTTACGGCTTCACACCGAACTCCCTTCCTCCTATCTTCTCCATTTCAGAAACTCCAGCCCCCCTCCCTCTGTTCTTCATCAAACCCTCTTCATCCAAACCAATTTTTTTTAGCTGAATTTCTCTTACTGAATGTTCATTAGTGCCTCTTTTTTAAGGTAGATGAAGAAGGTCCGCTGCAAAAGCAGTGGGCTCACGATGTCGGCATAAGATGACTTACACGCAAGACATGGTTACCTTCTTATCTTCTTTAAGGTCGCCGTTTTCATCATCGGAGTTTTCAAAAATTGTGGATTTGGAAGGGAGACCGGAAGTTGCAGATTTTAAAATTTCTTCTTCTGGCTCTTCTTCATTCTTGCTCTAATCTTTCTAGTTGCGAAGATGTGGGGTGAGGGGCTGGAATTTCTGAATGAAAAGGATGGGACGGAGTTCGACCAGTGAAGCCGTGGAGGGAGGGAGAGAACATTGAGGAGGCAAAGGCAACACAAAAAACCCTTGATATTTTTTAAATAATTAAAATGGAAATAAAAAGCCTGACACCTGAGATTAAAATGGTATGAAATGCTATATATTGATTTGCTAGAGCACAGATGAAGTGGCACACTGGGTGCATCTAAGCATTTTTCTCCATTTTAATCTTTTTAATATAACATTTCTATTTGTGAAAATTGAAAAATTAAAATGAAAATAACTCTATTATTGCGGATGTTTTGTTAGTGTTTAATTACACATTCATCACTTAAGCATTTTCCGGGAGATGAAACCAACTGTGTTAAGCTTGAAGGACCAAAAATGCATTTTATAAACTTGAGGAGGGATCAAAATAAAACTTAATGCAAATATAAAAGACCAAATGTATATTTTAGTTTTTTTCTTTTAAAGATTTGTAATGTGAATGCAAACTTTTTGGTAAACTTCTCACGATCCTTTAAAGGGAATGAAAAAAAATAAAAGCAAAATCTCATTTAAAAATTACTTTTCATTCGAGAGTTTCAAAAACAGAAACATACACATGGTGTAAGACAATCATATAATTAAAATTATTACCTTGCAAATTGTTGTAGCTAAGATCAAGGAATTTGAGGTTTGTCAAATTTCCAATCTCACTTGGAATGATTCCTGGATAAATTATATATGGAAGCCATTTTATTGATCAAAGTATATAAATGATATGGTAGATTAATAATAAAATTTTTTGAAAAACTGTTTTACACATTTTAAATGTTCGGTGATCCCATCACTTCACGATCTTAGTTTCCCCCCTTTATTTTGGCATTGTAATAACAGGCTTGATGTAAGACACATTCTATGAATGAAGAACATGAATGAAATGACCAAAAAGAAAATCTCATTTTAGTTTTACTCTAATACAGAAAATATCTAAAAAGGAAAAAATTCATTGTTATTTTGTGATTGTAAATCACTGACTATGTTTAAGCCTCCATAATAAATATGTATAATATTAATGAAACGAAAAGATAAAATCTCATTTTAAATTTATTTTATAATTTCAATGCTTGTAAAGAGGTTGGCATTTAAATAGAAAAATAAAACAGCTCGCAATGTTTTCGTATAATATGCATAAAGTACATGTATAATGATAGGTACTCACATTTTCATAACTGTGCGAATTTTAAAAAGAAAATAAAGAAAATAATATTGTATGCATATAATATATATATATGTAATATATTCAAAAAAATTACACGTTTCTTAGTGAAAAGTTTTATGCCTTGGTTAATTTTATATAAAGAATTGAACGTACGGAACAGCTCCACTTCAGTGTGAATGACTTAAAATAATATTTACAATTTAATTATTTGTCTGACGATTTAAAACATCTTGTATATTGTGAGCTCAAAAATGATTGAACTATAGTTTATTGAATTGTATTTAAATTTCTAAATTGACTTATATATAATTATTCAAAATTGATATTTTATACTTAGTTTATTTAAATAAATTTCTTGTTCATTGCAAATTCTTCAATTCTTTAAATTATGTATGTGTGTGTAATAAATCAGGAAAAAGCCACAACTGCAAACTCTCCTGTTTTTCAATATTAAACTTATCCTATCATACAAAAATTTACAAATATTACTAACTATGGCATGCCTAAGAATAAGTCGAGAACTTTAAATATAACAAAAGAATTTCAAGTAACACTCATTCCAATTAAGAAGAGCAAAATATATAAGAAAAAAATATTTTTACATTAATTTTAACTCTTTTTAAAATTTTAGAATAAAAAATTATGAAAACCACAAATTTCCTTGGGGTGACATGATCAGTGTATTGAATAATTAATTAATTTTTATTGGCAAACATATTTAATTTGAAGTTAATGAATTTGAAAAATTAAAAACTATACCTTTTCAAAAATTTACAAATATTATCACGTTGTTTTATTTTTTTTTAATCATCTTAGCTTTCTCTATTAATTTGGATGACCAATATAATTGAAACGATGAAAAACCATATAAATAATATATGTATAACCACCAAATTGCATACCTTCCAGTAATTTCATGTGAGTTTGTTAAGTTTAACTGTAAAATTTTTGTCATTGCCAATAAATCATGTGTCGAACACAACCACATAAATAATATATGTAATTAATAGAAAATAATTTAGTTTTTGTTTGAAAGCACAACAGTTCCATTTGTTGATGATCTTGGCTTTATTTGCTATTTTGGGACTGTAGGCCCTATCATATGAATTATGAATGAACAGTACAAATGAAATGATGAAAAACAAAATCTCATTTTAGAGAAAAATAAAAAAAAACAAGAAAACGCGCAAGTATTAAGTGCGTACCTGTAAATGAGTTACCATATAAATACACTTCTTTCAAAGATGTGCAGTTGCTTATTGATTTTGGAATGTTTCCCTCCAATTGATTATCAATAACACTAAAGACTTCGATTAAAGGGAGATGATGAAACATTTTTTTGGGCAAATTACCTATAAACAAACACAAAATATTTGTTAATTAGTTGACTAGGAATTTCATGAACTCACACGTGACCTTATAAATAATGAATGGAGTTGTGTTAATTAGAGGCTTAAAATTATTAGAAAATAACTTAGTTTTTATTGGAATGCATAGATTATAGAATTAATTTCACCTATTTAAAATAAACAATCAAATTATGTGTAGCTTCCCTATAAATTATTTTATATTTACAAGGCTCTAACTTTGAATATGATAAATTCTTTATAGGCAAATTTAGTTATTCATTTAAGGAGTTAAAACACTTCCAGTTACAGATTCTGGAGATAACATAGTATAAACAATAAATGAATTTTTACCAAAGCACTGTATGCAACAACTTAATTTTTCCGAATGTAGAATTTTCACTCTCAAAGCAATTTCGATTAGAAATTCTGCAAGCAATGTAGAATAAGCATACATAATTAAAAAATTTTTTTTGTTAAAGTGTAAAGTTAAGGGATGGATAGATCAAGCTTACTTGCAAAGAGGTTGTATTTTAGATATACTTTTAAAGAAGAAATGTTGATGGAGTTGAGTGTGTAATGTTTTATCGTTTTTTTAAACTATATTTCCTTTGCATGTTAAAGACTTGCTCATTTTTTTAAAAAATTGCTAATATATAACTAAAATTATTTTTTAAAAAAAGGGATGACTCTTAAAGGATAACATACATTAGGCATGAGGCTTTGCTTTCTCAGCAGGAGCAGTGTGTGATTCGTTGAGAAATTCAGATGAGAAAATATAATGAAAACTAGTCACTGATAAGAAAAAGCAGCAGAAAATGAAAAACAAGTGGCCACGAGAGAAACATTGAACCCCAACTTAGTCTGTCTCTTTGGCCTCGCATGTTTTTCAATGATTCAATATTTGATTTCAATTTTTGACATCTTTTGTGAAAATTTTATATAAAAGAAAGCATCTCATTTTTGTTTTATCCTCCGAGAGAAAATGATCTAAAAGGAAAAATAAAAGATCATTTTGTAATTTGATCCTTTGATGCTTTGGGATTGTAAATTACCAACTATATTTTCACGGAACTAGTTTTGGTACTCATCACACTAATGAGCATTTAGATTTACTATAGATGGCGCAGAATTAATTTTTTTCATTTTTGTTTTTTTAAAGTATGTTCTTTTTATAGTTGGATAATCCAAAATAAATGTAATATTTTAACTGTAAGTTTTTTAAACATGATTTTTATTTAAAAATCATTAGTTAAAATTGACTATTAAAACTGTATCTAAATAGTATAGATTTCACCGCATAAATATTTGTTAAAGTGTTAAGTTAAAGGGCTGTATTACAGTATCCTTTCTTTTAAAGTGGAAATGTTGATGGAGTTGTGTGTGTATTACACACACACACACACATATATATGTATAGACACAGGCATACAGACATACATGCATATATATATATGGAATACATATTTGTTAAAGTGTAAAGTTAAAGGGCTGTATTGCAGTATCCTTTCTTTTAAAGTGGAAATGTTGATGGAGTTGTGTGTGTATTACATATATATATATAGATACACACACACACATATATATGTATGTGTGTGTGTGAGGAATACATATAAGATTCCATACACACACACACGCACACACACCGTTTTCAGACTATTTGGAATGTTTTATCATTTTTTTAGATTATATTTCCTTTGCATGCTAAAGACCTACTCATTTTTAAAAATAGCACTATTATATAATTAACTAAAATTATTTTTCAAAAAAGTCATGACTCCTCAATGATAATATACTGTCTTTTATGTAAGGCATGAGGTTTTTCTTTCTCAGCAGGATCAAAGAAACATTGAAACCCTACTATAAGTCCTTCTCTACGGGTTCCCATGTTTTTCACTTTCAGATATGTGCGTAAAAATCATATATAAATAATAAATAAAAATTTTGTTAACGTGCAAAGTTAAGGGATGGTTAGATCAAGCCTACTTGCAAAGGGGTTGTATTGTAGATATACTTTCTCTTAAAGAAAAAATGTTGATGGAGTTGTGTGTGTAATTTTTTATCGTTTTTTTAAACTATATTTCCTTTGCATGTTAAAGACTCGCTCGTTTTTTAAAATAACGCTAACATATAACTACAAGTATTTTTTCGTAAGAAAAAAATGATTCTTAAAGGATATCATATATTATGTCTTATGTAAGGCATGAGGCTTTGCTTTCTCAGCAGGATCAATGTGTGATTCGTTGAGAAATTCAGATGATAGGATATAATGAAAATTAGTCACCGGCAAGAAAATGCAGCCGAAAATGAAAAACAAGAGGCTACAAGAAAAACATTGAACCCCAACTAGGTCCTTTTCTTTGGCCTCGCATGTTTTTCAATGATTCAATATTTTATCTCAATTTTTGACATTTTTATGAAAATTTTATATAAAAGAAAGCATAGTGATTTTGGGATTGAGAGAAAGAATCAAGTTCTATGTCTTTAGAAGTAATCTAACAACAAAATTTGAAACAATCATATAATGAAAACTCTTACCTTTCAAGTTGCTTCTGCCAATATATAGCCACTGAAGTTTGGTCAAATTTCCAAACTCACTTGGAACGGTTCCTGGATTGAATTTGTTATCCCCCAACCTCAAGTCTGCCAATTCCTTGCATTGATGCCAAATGGAGGGCATCTTCCCTGACAAATCATTTTTATGGACATATAATCTTTCAAGTTTCGGAAGCCCAAAACACAAATTTGTTGGCAGACTGCCACTCAAATTATTGTAGTCAAGCTCAATGTGTTGTCGCATCAAACTATTAAATATAGAGGTTGGTATAGAGCTCGAAAGCTGATTATTTGAAAGGTATATCCTCTGTAGCCGTTGAAGATCACCAATCTCATTTGGAATGGCCCCTTCAAATATCAAATGATAAGCAATACGTCAATGTCAACTTTCCTACAAAATTTTGAATGCATTGTGGAATAGGAACAAATATTCTATCTACTTTTCATGATCCGTTGAAAAGAATATCGATAAAAACTGATAAGAAAGGCAGAAAGGAACCCAAAAAAATAGGGTTAAACTAAAAACCCACATGACAGAGAGGTCGGCTTTATACCCTGCTAACTAATAATAGAATAGTTTATGGCAAAACACAAATATAAACATAAAAAATAATCCAAACATACCTGACAAACTGTTATAAGACAACCATAGCTGCTCAAGTGAAGACAAGTTGGCAATTGTTTGCGGAATCGCTCCAGAAAGTTTATTGTTTGAAAGTTGTAAAACCTTCAAGTGCTTTAGACTTCCTATCTCAGGCGGAATGTTACCTTCAATGATATTAGATTTCCAATCCAAAGTTCAATTACGAGAATGAAGGATCATTGGTAAAGGGAAAAGAACGGAAAATAAAAAGAACAGAAGCCTGTATGCCCTCAAAGTTCAATATCAAGCCATCAATTTGATAACATCGATAGTTCCTATGCGGACCGTGAGTTTTTTTTTTTAAACAACTACTTGTTCATTTATGGTATTTTTATTTGTAATACGTAATATACGTAAGAAAATTATTTTTTAAATACAACCTTTTTTGAAAGAAATAATGATTAATTAATTAATATAAAAGTAAAATATAACTTAAGATGGCCCAAATCAAAACTGAATGCTCCCCTGGGGTGTAAGCCTTCGTCATGTTGAAAAACACAATCCTGCTAGACATTCCAAATGACATAATTGCAGTATTCTTTATTATTCCCATGCTAGCCCTTATGACATTTTGAGAACAAATATTCTCTTTACTTCAGTTCTGATTCGTGATTTATTGAAAAGCATATCGACAACTACATTTTGGAAAGCAAAAACAAAAACTCATAAGAAATGCGCGCAAACAAACCCAAGAAAATTGGGACACACATTGTCACGTTGTTTTATTTCTTTATCGTCTTAGCATTTTCCTCTTAACATGGATGAACAATACAAATGAAATGAAGAAAAACAAAGTCTCGTTTTAGATAATACAGGTGCCAGATGAGGATTTGGGGGGGGGGGGGGACAGAGAGATATAGTAATCAAATGACAATGAAACAGTAATAAAATGAAAATGGAACCACGTATATTGATGGTGGTCATCTTCTTGGACTGATAAAAGACGGGTAAAGTATACGATTTGTTCCTTAACATTATAAATAGTTTCAATTTGGTCCCTTAGTTTTAAAATGCATACCTTTAATCCTTTAGCCCTAAAATTGTTAGCAAAAAATGATATCATTGAGATTTTAAATGTTCATAAAATATTTTCAAATGCTAACATATAAAGTTTAATTTTCAGAACAACTATAATTGCTACAAGACATCATCATTTAAGTCTAACGATTCTAAAGCTAAAGGACAAGACATGTACTTTTGAAAGTTGAGAAACCAAATTGAAATATTTTATAAAGTTATTAGACCAAATGTATATTTTGACTGAAAGAAGATTGATGTACCATACATATATGTGATTGTATTATCAATTTATAATACCGGTTAGTACTAGTTTTCTTTTTCTTTTGATCATTTTTTTTTACATGTCAGAAGTTAACATGTACAAGAATTAAATTTAAGGATTTTAAAATATCGTTTAAAACTTGCTCAATTTGAATGAGATAATGTGGAACTAAAATTATTTTGAAAAGACCCAAACCCGTAAATTATAATATACATGATGTTGTGCCTTTTAATTGAACATAGTATAAGCGACATGAATGAATGAGATGACAAAAAACAAAATCTCATTTTTTGTTTTGGTACTCATCACGCTAATGAGCGTTCAGATTTAATATAGATGGCGCAGAATTAATTTTTTTATTTTTGTTTTTTTTTAAAATGTGACCTTTTTATAGTTGGATAATCCAAAATAAATGTAATATGTTAACTGTAAGTTTTTTAAACTTGATTTTTATTTAAAAATCATTAGTTAACAATTTTAAATCTAGACTATTAAAACCGTATCTAAATAGTATGGATTTCACCGCAGTGATGAATATCATGGTGCTCATCACTGCTATGAGCACTGAGCTAGTTCCATATTTAAATCCCCATTACGGATATGTATATGTACAATATTAATGAAATGATGGAAATGAAATCTCATTTGAAATTTGATCTGTTAGAGAAAATGATTAAAAAACAAAGAAAAGAATAAATGTTAGATATAGTACCCTATGCTTCCAAAGAGGTTGGCATCCAAATATAATCTATTACTAACAACTGCTTGTAAAGAGAATGAACGGACTTATGTGCATGAAAACTAAATAATGAATGGACTTAATAGAAGAAAAACAAAACTGGTCATGTTATTTGCATATAATATAAAATGCACATATACTTCAGCCCCAAAAAAAAGCAACAACAAAGTGTGTCTTACCAATGTTAGAAATGGAGAAAGCAAATATCCTATAACCATGACATTGCATGTACCTTCTAGCTAGTAATTGCCAATAAATCGTGTGTTGCACACGACCATATGAATAATCCATGTAATTAATAGAAAATAATTTAGGTTTTGTTGGAAAGCATAATAGTTCCATTTGTTCAAGATCTTAGCTTTATTTGTTATTTTGGGATTGTAACCACTTGCTGTATATGAGCCCTATCATATGAATTATGAACAATATGAACGAAATGATGAAAAACAAACTTTCATTTTAAAGAAAACTGTCAAAAAGAAAAGAAAACACAAAAGTAGGTGCATACCTGAAAATGAGTTAGCACCTAAATATAATTCTTTCAAAGATGTGGAGTTGCTTATTGATTTTGGAATGCTTCCCTCTAATTGATTAAAACCAACATTGAAGATTTCAAGCAAAGGGAGTTGGTGAAATATTTTTTCGGGCAAATCACCTATAAACAGATAAAAAATATTTGTTAATCAGCTGACTAGGAATTTCATGAATTCACACTTAACCATATAAATGATGAGTGGAGTTGTGTTAATTAGAGGCTTAAAATTATTGTAAAATAATTTACTTTTTAATGGAATGCAATTTAAAAGGGACTCTTCGAATATCAATGGACAATCGAACGGCAAAATTTCTTTCAAAGAAGAAATGCTAAACATTGATTATGTAATTAATCTCACCTATTTAAAATAAACAATCAAATTATTTGTAGCTTTCATATAAATTATTTAATACTTACAAGCCTCTAACTTTGAATATGATAAATTCTTGTAGGAAAATTTATTTTTCATTTTTTAAGGACTTAAAATACTTCCGGTTACACCTTTTGGAGACAATATAGTATGAATAATAAATGAATTTTTTTTTAAGCAAAGCGCTGTATACTAGAATTTTCACTCCTAAAGCAATTTCGGTTCAAATTTTTGCAGGCAATGTAGGATAAGCATAAATAAAAAATAAAAAATTTGTTAAAGTGTATAGTTAAAGAGCTGTATTGCAGTATCCTTTCTTTTAAAGTGGAAATGTTGATGGAGTTGTGCGTGTTACATATATAGAGGCGCACACACACACGTGTGTGTGTGTATATATATGGAATACATATAAGATTCCATACACACATACATGTGTGTGTGTGTATATATGGAATACATATAAGATTCCATACACACACACACGCACACACCGTTTTCAGACTATTCGGAATGTTTTATCATTTTTTTAGATTATATTTCCTTTGCATGCTAAAGATCTACTCATTTTTAAAAATAGCAATAATATATAATTAATTAAAATTATTTTTCAAAAAAGTCCTGACTCCTAAATGATAATATACTGTCTTTTATGTAAGGCACGAGGTTTTTCTTTCTCAGCAGGATCAAAGAAACATTGAAACCCTACTATAAGTCCTTCTCTACGGGCTCCCATGTTTTTCACTTTCAGATATGTGTGTAAAAATCATATATAAATAATAAAAAAATTTTTTGTTAACGTGCAAAGTTAAGGGATGGTTAGATCAAGCCTACTTGCAAAGGGGTTGTATTGTAGATATACTTTCTCTTAAAGAAGAAATGTTGATGTAATTGTGTGTGTAATTTTTTATCGTTTTTATAAACTATATTTCCTTTGCATGTTAAAGACTCGCTCGTTTTCTAAAATAACGCTAACATATAACTACAAGTATTTTTTTTTTTTACAAAAAAGACATGAATCTTAAAGGATGACATATAGTATGTCTTATGTAAGGCATGAGGCTTTGCTTTCTCAGCAGGATCAATGTGTGATTCGTTGAGAAATTCAGATGATAGGATATAATGAAAATTAGTCACCGCCAAGAAAATGCAGCAGAAAATGAAAAACAAGAGGCTACAAGAAAAACAATGAACCCCAACTAGGTCCTTCTCTTTGGCCTCGCATGTTTTTCAGTGATTCAATATATTATCTCAATTTTTGACATTTTTGTGAAAATTTTATATAAAAGAAAGCATAGTGATTTTGGGATTGAGAGAAAGAATCAAGTTCTATGTCTTTAGAAGTAATCTAACAACAAAATTTGAAACAATATTATAATGAAAACTCTTACCTTTCAAGTTGCTTCTGCCAATATATAGCCACTGAAGTTTGGTCAAATTTCCAAACTCACTTGGAACGGTTCCTGGATTGAATTTGTTATCCCCCAACCTCAAGTCTGCCAATTCCTTGCATTGATGCCAAATGGAGGGCATCTTCCCTGACAAATCATTTTTATGGACATATAATCTTTCAAGTTTCGGAAGCCCAAAACACAAATTTGTTGGCAGACTGCCACTCAAATTATTGTAGTCAAGCTCAATGTGTTGTCGCATCAAACTATTAAATATAGAGGTTGGTATAGAGCTCGAAAGCTGATTATTTGAAAGGTATATCCTCTGTAGCCGTTGAAGATCACCAATCTCATTTGGAATGGCCCCTTCAAATATCAAATGATAAGCAATACGTCAATGTCAACTTTCCTACAAAATTTTGAATGCATTGTGGAATAGGAACAAATATTCTATCTACTTTCATGATCCGTTGAAAAGAATATCGAAAAAACTGATAAGAAAGGCAGAAAGGAACCCCAAAAAATAGGGTTAAACTAAAAACCCACATGACAGAGAGGTCGGCTTTATACCCTGCTAACTAATACTCCCTCCGTTCCTTATTATAAGAGACATTTGATACTTATGGCATGTTCCTATATATAAGAGACACTTAAAAGTTGTCTCTATTTTTTTGTATTGATTTCCTATTTTACCCCTATTTATTTTGTTTCTAACTCATACTCTCTCTCCTCCCACTTCTCTTTTTTTTAATAATTTAATTGTTCTCTCTCATACTCTCTCTCCTTATTAATAGGGGCATTGTTGGAAAAAGTATTATACTTTTTACACATTAATTGTTCTCAACTAATTTTAACTATTTTTTTGATCAACGTAATTTAGTTATTTGTCTCTTATAATAAGGAACGGAGGGAGTAATAGACTAGTTTATGGCAAAACACAAATATAAACATAAAAAATAATCCAAACATACCTGACAAACTGTTATAAGACAGCCATAGCTGCTCAAGTGAAGACAAGTTGGCAATTGTTTGGGGAGTCGCTCCAGAAAGTTTATTGTTTGAAAGTTGTAAAACCTTCAAGTGCTTTAGACTTCCTATCTCAGGCGGAATGTTACCTTCAATGATATTAGATTTCCAATCCAAAGTTCAATTACGAGAATGAAGGATCATTGGTAAAGGGAAAAGAACGGAAAATAAAAAGAACAGAAGCCTGTATGCCCTCAAAGTTCAATATCAAGTCATCAATTTGATAACATCGATATTTCATATGCGGACCGTGAGTTTTTTTTTTTTTAAGAACTACTTGTTCATTTATGGTATTTTTATTTGTAATACGTAATATACGTAAGAAAATTATTTTTTAAATACAACCTTTTTTGAAAGAAATAATGATTAATTAATTAATATAAAAGTAAAATATAACTTAAGATGGCCCAAATCAAAACTGAATGCTCCCCTGGGGTGTAAGCCTTCGTCATGTTGAAAAACACAATCCTGCTAGACATTCCAAATGACATAATTGCAGTATTCTTTATTATTCCCATGCTAGCCCTTATGACATTTTGAGAACAAATATTCTCTTTACTTCAGTTCTGATTCGTGATTTATTGAAAAGCATATCGACAACTACATTTTGGAAAGCAAAAACAAAAACTCATAAGAAATGCGCGCAAACAAACCCAAGAAAATTGGGACACACATTGTCACGTTGTTTTATTTCTTTATCGTCTTAGCATTTTCCTCTTAACATGGATGAACAATACAAATGAAATGAAGAAAAACAAAGTCTCGTTTTAGATAATACAGGTGCCAGATGAGGATTTGGGGGGGGGGGGGACAGAGAGATATAGTAATCAAATGACAATGAAACAGTAATAAAATGAAAATGGAACCACGTATATTGATGGTGGTCATCTTCTTGGACTGATAAAAGACGGGTAAAGTATACGATTTGTTCCTTAACATTATAAATAGTTTCAATTTGGTCCCTTAGTTTTAAAATGCATACCTTTAATCCTTTAGCCCTAAAATTGTTAGCAAAAAATGATATCATTGAGATTTTAAATGTTCATAAAATATTTTCAAATGCTAACATATAAAGTTTAATTTTCAGAACAACTATAATTGCTACAAGACATCATCATTTAAGTCTAACGATTCTAAAGCTAAAGGACAAGACATGTACTTTTGAAAGTTGAGAAACCAAATTGAAATATTTTATAAAGTTATTAGACCAAATGTATATTTTGACTGAAAGAAGATTGATGTACCATACATATATGTGATTGTATTATCAATTTATAATACCGGTTAGTACTAGTTTTTTTTTTCTTTTGATCATTTTTTTTTACATGTCAGAAGTTAACATGTACAAGAATTAAATTTAAGGATTTTAAAATATCGTTTAAAACTTGCTCAATTTGAATGAGATAATGTGGAACTAAAATTATTTTGAAAAGACCCCGACCCTTAAATTATAATATACATGATGTTGTGCCTTTTAATTGAACAGAGTATAAGCGATATGAATGAATGAGATGACAAAAAACAAAATCTCATTTTTGTTTTATTCTCCAAGAGAAAATGATCTCAAATGAAAAATAAAAGGTCGTTTTGTGATATGATCCTTTGATGCTTTGGTATTGTAAATCACTAACTATATTTTCCCGGAACTAGTTTTGCTACTCATCACACTAATGAGCGTTCAGATTTAATATAGATGGCGCAGAATTAATTTTTTTATTTCTGTTTTTTTAAAATGTGTTCTTTTTATAGTTGGATAATCCAAAATAAATGTAATATTTTAACTGTAATTTTTTTAAATGTGATTTTTATTTAAAAATCATTAGTTAAAAATTTTAAATCTAGACTATTAAAACCGTATCTAAATAGTACGGATTTCACCATCACCATAGTGATGAATATCATGGTGCTCATTACTGCGATGAGCACTGAGCTAGTTCCATATTTAAATCCCCATTATAGATATGTATATGTACAATATTAATGAAATGATGGAAATGAAATCTCATTATAAATCCAATCTGTTTAAGAAAATGATTGAAAAACAAAGAAAAGAATAAAAGTTAGATATAGTACCCTATGCTTCCAAAGAGGTTGGCATCCAAATATAATCTATTACTAACATCTGCTTGTAAAGAGAATGAACGGACTTATGTGCATGAAAACTAAATAATGAATGGACTTAAAAGAAGAAAAACAAAACAGGTCATGTTATTTGCATATAATATAATATACACATATACTTCTGCCCAAAAAAAAAAAAAACTAAGCGTGTCTTACCAATGTTAGAATGGGAGAAAGCAAATATCCTATAACCATGACATTGCATGTACCTTCTAGCTAGTAATTGCCAATAAATCGTTTGTTACACACAACCATATGAATAATCCATGTAATTAATAGAAAATAATTTAGGTTTTGTTGGAAAGCATAATAGTTCCATTTGTTCAAGATCTTAGCTTTATTCGTTATTTTGAGATTGTAACCACTAGCTGTATATGAACCCTATCATATGAATTATGAACAATATGAACGAAATGATGAAAAACAAACTTTCATTTTAAAGAAAAATGTCAAAAAGAAAAGAAAACACAAAAGTAGTTGCATACCTGAAAATGAGTTAGCACCTAAATATAATTCTTTCAAAGATGTGGAGTTGCTTATTGATTTTGGAATACTTCCCTCTAATTGATTAAAACCAACATCGAAGATTTCAAGTAAAGGGAGATGATGAAACATTTTTTCGGGCAAATCACCTATAAACAGATAAAAAATATTTGTTAATCAGTTGACTAGGAATTTCATGAATTCACACTTAACCATATAAATGATGAGTGGTGTTGTGTTAATTAGAGGCTTGAAATTATTATAAAATATTTTAGTTTTTATTGGAATGCAATATAAAAGGGACTCTTCCAATATCAATGGACAATCGAACGGTAAAATTTCTTTCAAAGAAGAAATGCCAAAGATTGATTGTGTAATTAATTTCACCCATTTAAAATAAACAATCAAATTATTTGTAGCTTTCATATAAATTATTTAATACTTACAAGGCTCTAACCTGTAGTATGATAAATTCTTGTAGGAAAATTTAGTTTTCATTTTTTGAGGACTTAAAATACTTCCGGTTACCCCTTTTGGAGAGAATATAGTATGAATAATAAACGAATTTTTTTTACCAAAGCACTGTATACTAGAATTTTCACTCCTAAAGCAATTTCGGTTAAGATTTTTGCAGGCAATGTAGGAGAAGCATAAATAAAAAATAAAATTTTTGTTAAAGTTTAAAGTTAAAGGGCTGTATTGCAGTATCCTTTCTTTTAAAGTGGAAATGTTGATGGAGTTGTGTGTGTGTTACATATATAGACACACACACACACACATATACATGTATATATATATATATATGGAATACATATAAGATTCCACACACACGCACACGCACACGCACACACCGTTTTCAGACCATTCGGAATGTTTTATCATTTTTTTAGATTATATTTCCTTTGCATGCTAAAGACCTACTCATTTTTAAAAATAGCACTATTATATAATTAACTAAAATTAGTTTTCAAGAAAGTCATGACTCCTAAATGATAATATACTGTTTTTTATGTAAGGCATGAGGTTTTTCTTTCTCAGCAGGATCAAAGAAGCGCTGAAACCCAACTATAAGTCCTTCTCTACGGGTTCCCATGTTTTTCACTTTCAGATATGTGTGTAAAAATCGTATATCAATTATAAATAAAAATTTTGTTAACGTGCAAAGTTAAGGGATGGTTAGATCAAGCCTACTTGCAAAGGGGTTGTATTTCAGATGTACTTTCTCTTAAAGAAGAAATGTTGATGGAGTTGTGTGTGTAATTTTTTTACCGTTTTTTTAAACTCTATTTCCTTTGCATGCTAAAGACTCGCTCGTTTTTTAAAATAACGCTAACATATAACTACAAGTATTTTTTTCTTAAGAAAAAAATGATTCTTAAAGGATATCATATATTATGTCTTATGTAAGGCATGAGGCTTTGCTTTCTCAGCAGGATCAATGTGTGATTCGTTGAGAAATTCAGATGATAGGATATAATGAAAATTAGTCACCGGCAAGAAAATGCAGCCGAAAATGAAAAACAAGAGGCTACAAGAAAAACATTGAACCCCAACTAGGTCCTTTTCTTTGGCCTCGCATGTTTTTCAATGATTCAATATTTTATCTCAATTTTTGACATTTTTATGAAAATTTTATATAAAAGAAAGCATAGTGATTTTGGGATTGAGAGAAAGAATCAAGTTCTATGTCTTTAGAAGTAATCTAACAACAAAATTTGAAACAATCATATAATGAAAACTCTTACCTTTCAAGTTGCTTCTGCCAATATATAGCCACTGAAGTTTGGTCAAATTTCCAAACTCACTTGGAACGGTTCCTGGATTGAATTTGTTATCCCCCAACCTCAAGTCTGCCAATTCCTTGCATTGATGCCAATTGGAGGGCATCTTCCCTGACAAATCATTTTTATGGACATATAATCTTTCAAGTTTCGGAAGCCCAAAACACAAATTTGTTGGCAGACTGCCACTCAAATTATTGTAGTCAAGCTCAATGTGTTGTCGCATCAAACTATTAAATATAGAGGTTGGTATAGAGCTCGAAAGCTGATTATTTGAAAGGTATATCCTCTGTAGCCGTTGAAGATCACCAATCTCATTTGGAATGGCCCCTTCAAATATCAAATGATAAGCAATACGTCAATGTCAACTTTCCTACAAAATTTTGAATGCATTGTGGAATAGGAACAAATATTCTATCTACTTTTCATGATCCGTTGAAAAGAATATCGATAAAAACTGATAAGAAAGGCAGAAAGGAACCCCAAAAAATAGGGTTAAACTAAAAACCCACATGACAGAGAGGTCGGCTTTATACCCTGCTAACTAATAATAGACTAGTTTATGGCAAAACACAAATATAAACATAAAAAATAATCCAAACATACCTGACAAACTGTTATAAGACAGCCATAGCTGCTCAAGTGAAGACAAGTTGGCAATTGTTTGGGGAGTCGCTCCAGAAAGTTTATTGTTTGAAAGTTGTAAAACCTTCAAGTGCTTTAGACTTCCTATCTCAGGCGGAATGTTACCTTCAATGATATTAGATTTCCGATCCAAAGTTCAATTACGAGAATGAAGGATCATTTGTAAAGGGAAAGGACGGAAAATAAAAAGAACTGAAGCCTGTATGCCCTCAAAGTTCAATATCAAGTCATCAATTTGATAACATCGATATTTCATATGCGGACCGTGAGTTTTTTTTTTTTTTTTAAGCAACGACTTGTTCATTTATGGTATTTTTATTTGTAATACTTAATATACGTAAGAAAAATTATTTTTTAAATACAACCTTTTTTGAAAGAAATAATGATTAATTAATTAATATAAAAGTAAAATATAACTTAGATGGCCCAAATCAAAACTGAATGCTCCCCTGGGTTGTAAGCCTTCGTCATGTTGAAAAACACAATCCTGCTAGACATTCCAAATGACATAATTGCAGTATTCTTTATTATTCCCATGCTAGCCCTTATGACATTTTGAGAACAAATATTCTCTTTACTTCAGTTCTGATTCGTGATTTATTGAAAAGCATATCGACAACTACATTTTGGAAAGCAAAAACAAAAACTCATAAGAAATGCGCGGAAACATACCCAAGAAAATTGGGACACACATTGTCACGTTGTTTTATTTCTTTATCGTCTTAGCATTTTCGTATTAACATGGATGAACAATACAAATGAAATGAAGAAAAACAAAGTCTCGTTTTAGATAATACAGGTGCCAGATGAGAATTTGGGGGGGGGGGGGGGACAGAGAGATATAGTAATGAAATGGCAATGAAACAGTAATAAAATGAAAATGGAACCACGTATATTGATGATGGTCATCTTCTTGGACTGATAAAAGACGGGTAAAGTATACGATTTGCTCCTTAACATTATAAATAGTTTCAATTTGGTCCCTTATTTTTAAAATGCATACCTTTAATCCTTTAGCCCTAAAATTGTTAGCAAAAAATGATATCATTGAGATTTTAAATGTCCATAAAACATTTTCAAATGCTAACATATAAAGTTTAATTTTCAGAACAACTATAATTGCTACAAGACATCATTATTTAAGTCTAACGATTCTAAAGCTAAAGGACAAAACATATACTTTTGAAAGTTGAGAAACCAAATTGAAATATTTTATAAAGTTATTAGACCAAATGTATAGTTTCACTGAAAGAAGATTGATGTACCATACATATATGTGATTGTATTATCAATTTATAATACCGGTTAGTACTAGTTTTTTTATTTTCTTTTGATGATATATTTTTTTTACATGTCAGAAGTTAACATGTACAAGAATTAAATTTAAGGATTTTAAAATATCGTTTAAAACTTGCTCAATTTGAATGAGATAATGTGGAACTAAAATTATTCTGAAAAGACCCCGACCCGTAAATTATAATATACATGATGTTGTGCCTTTTAATTGAACAAAGTATAAGCGATATGAATGAATGAGATGACAAAAAACAAAATCTCATTTTTTGTTTTGGTACTCATCACGCTAATGAGCGTTCAGATTTAATATAGATGGCGCAGAATTAATTTTTTTATTTTTGTTTTTTTAAAATGTGTCCTTTTTATAGTTGGATAATCCAAAATAAATGTAATATGTTAACTGTAAGTTTTTTAAACTTGATTTTTATTTAAAAATCATTAGTTAAAAATTTTAAATCTAGACTATTAAAACCGTATCTAAATAGTATGGATTTCCACGCAGCAATGAATATCATGGTGCTCATCACTGCGTTGAGCACCGAGCTAGTTCCATATTTAAATCCCCATTACGGATATGTATGTGTACAATATTAATGAAATGATGGAAATGAAATCTCATTTTAAATTCGATCTGTTAGAGAAAATGATTAAAAAACAAAGAAAAGAATAAATGTTAGATATAGTACGTACCCTATGCTTCCAAAGAGGTTAGCATCCAAATATAATCTATTACTAACAACTGCTTGTAAAGAGAATGAACGGACTTATGTGCATGAAAACTAAATAATGAATGGACTTAAAAGAAGAAAAACAAAACAGGTCATGTTATTTGCATATAATATAAAATACACATATACTTCAGCCCCAAAAAAAAAAGCAACAAAGCGTGTCTTACCCATGTTAGAAATGGAGAAAGCAAAAATCCTATAACCATGACATTGCATGTACCATCTAGCTAGTAATTGCCAATAAATCGTGTGTTGCACACGACCATATGAATAATCCATGTAATTAATAGAAAATAATTTAGGTTTTGTTGGAAAGCATAATAGTTCCATTTGTTCAAGATCTTAGCTTTATTTGTTATTTTGGGATTGTAACCACTTGCTGTATATGAGCCCTATCATATGAATTATGAACAATATGAACGAAATGATGAAAAACAAACTTTCATTTTAAAGAAAAATGTCAAAAAGAAAAGAAAACACAAGAGTAGGTGCATACCTGAAAATGAGTTAGCACCTAAATATAATTCTTTCAAAGATGTGGAGTTGCTTATTGATTTTGGAATGCTTCCCTCTAATTGATTAAAACCAACATTGAAGATTTCAAGTAAAGGGAGTTGGTGAAATATTTTTTCGGGCAAATCACCTATAAACAGATAAAAAATATTTGTTAATCAGCTGACTAGGAATTTCATGAATTCACACTTAACCATATAAATGATGAGTGGAGTTGTGTTAATTAGAGGCTTAAAATTATTGTAAAATAATTTACTTTTTATTGGAATGCAATTTAAAAGGGACTCTTCTAATATCAATGGACAATCGAACGGTAAAATTTCTTTCAAAGAAGAAATGCTAAACATTGATTATGTAATTAATTTCACCTATTTAAAATAAATAATCTAATTATTTGTAGCTTTCATATAAATTATTTAATACTTACATGCCTCTAACTTTGAATATGATAAATTCTTGTAGGAAAATTTATTTTTCATTTTTTAAGGACTTAAAATACTTCCGGTTACACCTTTTGGAGACAATATAGTATGAATAATAAATGAATTTTTTTTACCAAAGCACTGTATCATAGAATTTTCACTCCTAAAGCAATTTCGGTTAAGATTTTTGCAGGCAATGTAGGATAAGCATAAATAAAACATAAAAAATTTGTTAAAGTGTATAGTTAAAGGGCTGTATTGCAGTATCCTTTCTTTTAAAGTGGAAATGTTGATGGAGTTGTGTGTGTTACATATATAGACGCAGACACACATACATGTATGTGTATATATATATATATGGAAAACATATAAGATTCCATACACACACACGCACTCACCGTTTTCAGACTATTCGGAATGTTTTATCATTTTTTTAGATTATATTTCCTTTGCATGCTAAAGACCTACTCATTTTTAAAAATAGCACTATTATATAATAAACTAAAATTAGTTTTCAAGAAAGTCATGACTCCTAAATGATAATATACTGTTTTTTATGTAAGGCATGAGGTTTTTCTTTCTCAGCAGGATCAAAGAAGCGTTGAAACCCAACTATAAGTCCTTCTCTACGGGCTCCCATGTTTTTCACTTTCAGATATGTGTGTAAAATTCGTATATCAATTATAAATAAAAATTTTGTTAACGTGCAAAGTTAAGGGATGGTTAGATCAAGCCTACTTGCAAAGGGGTTGTATTGTAGATATACTTTCTCTTAAAGAAGAAATGTTGATGGAGTTGTGTGTGTAATTTTTTATCGTTTTTTTAAACTATATTTCCTTTGCATGTTAAAGACTCGCTCGTTTTTTTTTAAAATAACGCTAACATATAACTAAAAGTATTTTTTTTAAAAAAAAAGACATGAATCTTAAAGGATAACATATATTATGTCTTATGTAAGGCATGAGGCTTTGCTTTCTCAGCAGGATCAATGTGTGATTCGTTGAGAAATTAGGATGATGGGATATAATGAAAATTAGTCACCGACAAGAAAATGCAGCAGAAAATGAAAAACAAGAGGCTACAAGAAAAACAATGAACCCCAACTAGGTCCTTCTCTTTGGCCTCGCATGTTTTTCAATGATTCAATATGTTATCTCAATTTTTGACATTTTTATGAAAATTTTATATAAAAGAAAGCATAGTGATTTTGGGATTGAGAGAAAGAATCAAGTTCTATGTCTTTAGAAGTAATCTAACAACAAAATTTGAAACAATCATATAATGAAAACTCTTACCTTTCAAGTTGCTTCTGCCAATATATAGCCACTGAAGTTTGGTCAAATTTCCAAACTCACTTGGAACGGTTCCTGGATTGAATTTGTTATCCCCCAACCTCAAGTCTGCCAATTCCTTGCATTGATGCCAATTGGAGGGCATCTTCCCTGACAAATCATTTTTATGGACATATAATCTTTCAAGTTTCGGAAGCCCAAAACACAAATTTGTTGGCAGACTGCCACTCAAATTATTGTAGTCAAGCTCAATGTGTTGTCGCATCAAACTATTAAATATAGAGGTTGGTATAGAGCTCGAAAGCTGATTATTTGAAAGGTATATCCTCTGTAGCCGTTGAAGATCACCAATCTCATTTGGAATGGCCCCTTCAAATATCAAATGATAAGCAATACGTCAATGTCAACTTTCGTAGCATCTACATTAAGTATCATAAGCCATAAATTGTAATAGCAAGACCATCAAGTTCGCTGTTGAAATATTTAATATGCATGTATTTTTTGTATTCATGTTTACAATATGACATTTCCCAATCCAGGGTATCATTTTATGTCAACATTTTTGTCAATTTGCTACCAGCTAAATAATTTCCTGCATATGGACAAGTGAAGATCAAATCCATAGGCCAGTCGTTGGCGGAAAAAAAAAAGTCCGTAGACCAGTCAAGATTATTGGTGTAGCTGATAGAAACGTGTTCAAAGAACGTTGCTAATGTAATACGAGATCCATAATAAAAAATATCATTTTTGTGAGTATTGTTGGTAGAGTCATAAGACATGTCCTAATTATTTTCAACTTCTAAAATCCAACTCACCTAAACTTCTATTTCACAAATAGAGAAAAAAATAATATCGTCAATATAAAATGTAAAAAAAAAAAAATAGTATCCTCAAAAACTGTTTGGTAAGTAATGACAAAAACAATTCCTTCCATTCATTCGAGATCCGGGGGTTGTAAGCCTTTATTATTTTAAAAAGCAACCCTTCTAGATATTCTAACTACATCAGTGGTAATACCTGATTTATTGAAAAGAATATTGATAAATATTAAAAAACTGATAAAAATACACAAATTAAAGATACCAAAAAATGGGGACCAAAACAAACACATGATCATTGAGGGTTTATAAATGACTTAGTGGCAGTATTTCATATGTCCATGCTGGCTCCTACGAAATTTTGAATGCATTGTGGAATAGGAACAAATATTTTATCTACTTTTCATGATCCGTTGAAAAGAATATCGATAAAAACTGATAAGAAACGCAGAAAGGAACCCCAAAAAAATAGGGTTAAACTAAAAACCCACATGACAGAGAGGTCGGCTTTATACCCTGCTAACTAATAATAGACTAGTTTATGGCAAAACACAAATATAAATATAAAAAATAATCCAAACATACCTGACAAACTGTTATAAGACAGCCATAGCTGCTCAAGTGAAGACAAGTTGGCAATTGTTTGGGGAGTCGCTCCAGAAAGTTTATTGTTTGAAAGTTGTAAAACCTTCAAGTGCTTTAGACTTCCTATCTCAGGCGGAATGTTACCTTCAATGATATTAGATTTCCAATCCAAAGTTCAATTACGAGAATGAAGGATCATTGGTAAAGGGAAAGGAACGGAAAATAAAAAGAACAGAAGCCTGTATGCCCTCAAAGTTCAATATCAAGCCATCAATTTGATAACATCGATAGTTCATATTCCGACCGTGAGTTTTTTTTTTTTTAAACAACGACTTGTTCATTTATGGTATTTTTATTTGTAATACGTAATATACGTGAGAAAAATTATTTTTTAAATACAATTTTTTGAAAGAAATAATGATTAATTAATTAATATAAAAGTAAAATATAACTTAGATGGCCCAAATCAAAACTGAATGCTCCCCTGGGTTGTAAGCCTTCGTCATGTTGAAAAACACAATCCTGCTAGACATTCCAAATGACATAATTGCAGTATTCTTTATTATTCCCATGCTAGCCCTTATGACATTTTGAGAACAAATATTCTCTTTACTTCAGTTCTGATTCGTGATTTATTGAAAAGCATATCGACAACTACATTTTGGAAAGCAAAAACAAAAACTCATAAGAAATGCGCGGAAACATACCCAAGAAAATTGGGACACACATTGTCACGTTGTTTTATTTCTTTATCGTCTTAGCATTTTCCTCTTAACATGGATGAACAATACAAATGAAATGAAGAAAAACAAAGTCTCGTTTTAGATAATACAGGTGCCAGATGAGAATTTGGGGGGGGGGGGGACAGAGAGATATAGTAATCAAATGACAATGAAACAGTAATAAAATGAAAATGGAACCACGTATATTGATGGTGGTCATCTTCTTGGACTGATAAAAGACGGGTAAAGTATACGATTTGTTCCTTAACATTATAAATAGTTTCAATTTGGTCCCTTAGTTTTAAAATGCATACCTTTAATCCTTTAGCCCTAAAATTGTTAGCAAAAAATGATATCATTGAGATTTTAAATGTTCATAAAACATTTTCAAATGCTAACATATAAAGTTTAATTTTCAGAACAACTATAATTGCTACAAGACATCATCATTTAAGTCTAACGATTCTAAAGCTAAAGGACAAGACATGTACTTTTGAAAGTTGAGAAACCAAATTGAAATATTTTATAAAGTTATTAGACCAAATGTATATTTTGACTGAAAGAAGATTGATGTACCATACATATATGTGATTGTATTATCAATTTATAATACCGGTTAGTACTAGTTTGTTTTTTCTTTTGATGATTTTTTTTTTACATGTCAGAAGTTAACTTGTACAAGAATTAAATTTAAGGATTTTAAAATATCGTTTAAAACTTGCTCAATTTGAATGAGATAATGTGGAACTAAAATTATTTTGAAAAGACCCCGACCCTTAAATTATAATATACATGATGTTGTGCCTTTTAATTGAACAAAGTATAAGCGATATGAATGAATGAGATGACAAAAAACAAAATCTCATTTTTGTTTTATTCTCCAAGAGAAAATGATCTAAAATGAAAAATAAAAGGTCGTTTTGTGATATGATCCTTTGATGCTTTGGTATTGTAAATCACTAACTATATTTTCCCGGAACTAGTTTTGCTACTCATCACACTAATGAGCGTTCAGATTTAATATAGATGGCGCAGAATTAATTTTTTTATTTCTGTTTTTTTAAATGTGTTCTTTTTATAGTTGGATAATCCAAAATAAATGTAATATTTTAACCGTAATTTTTTTAAACGTGATTTTTATTTAAAAATCATTAGTTAAAAATTCTAAATCTAGACTATTAAAACCGTATCTAAATAGTACGGATTTCACCGTAGTGATGAATATCATGGTGCTCATTACTGCGATGAGCACTGAGCTAGTTCCATATTTAAATCCCCATTACAGATATGTATATGTACAATATTAATGAAATGATGGAAATGAAATCTCATTTTAAATTCGATCTGTTTAAGAAAATGATTGAAAAACAAAGAAAAGAATAAAAGTTAGATATAGTACCCTATGCTTCCAAAGAGGTTGGCATCCAAATATAATCTATTACTAACATCTGCTTGTAAAGAGAATGAACGGACTTATGTGCATGAAAACTAAATAATGAATGAACTTAAAAGAAGAAAAACAAAACAGGTCATGTTATTTGCATATAATATAATATACACATATACTTCTGCCCAAAAAAAAACAACAACTAAGCGTGTCTTACCAATGTTAGAAAGGGAGAAAGCAAATATCTTATAACCATAACATTGCATGTACCTTCTAGCTAGTAATTGCCAATAAATCGTTTGCTACACAACCATATGAATAATCCATGTAATTAATAGAAAATAATTTAGGTTTTGTTGGAAAGCATAATAGTTCCATTTGTTCAAGATCTTAGCTTTATTCGTTATTTTGAGATTGTAACCACTAGCTGTATATGAACCCTATCATATGAATTATGAACAATATGAACGAAATGATGAAAAACAAACTTTCATTTTAGAGAAAAATATTAAAAAGAAAAGAAAACACAAAAGTAGTTGCATACCTGAAAATGAGTTAGCACCTAAATATAATTCTTTCAAAGATGTGGAGTTGCTTATTGATTTTGGAATACTTCCCTCTAATTGATTAAAACCAACATCGAAGATTTCAAGTAAAGGGAGATGATGAAACATTTTTTCGGGCAAATCACCTATAACCAGATAAAAAATATTTGTTAATCAGCTGACTAGGAATTTCATGAATTCACACTTAACCATATAAATGATGAGTGGTGTTGTGTTAATTAGAGGATTGAAATTATTATAAAATATTTTAGTTTTTATTGGAATGCAATATAAAAGGGACTCTTCCAATATCAATGGACAATCGAACGGTAAAATTTCTTTCAAAGAAGAAATGCCAAAGATTGATTGTGTAATTAATTTCACCCATTTAAAATAAACAATCAAATTATTTGTAGCTTTCATATAAATTATTTAATACTTACAAGGCTCTAACCTTGAATATGATAAATTCTTGTAGGAAAATTTAGTTTTCATTTTTTGAGGACTTAAAATACTTCCGGTTACCCCTTGTGGAGAGAATATAGTATGAATAATAAATGAATTTTTTTTACCAAAGCACTGTATACTAGAATTTTCACTCCTAAAGCAATTTCGGTTAAGATTTTTGCAGGCAATGTAGGATAAGCATAAATAAAAAATAAAAAATTTGTTAAAGTTTAAAGTAAAAGGGCTGTATTGCAGTATCCTTTCTTTTAAAGTGGAAATGTTGATGGAGTTGTGTGTGTGTTACATATATTGACACACACACATGTGTATATATATATATGGAATACATATAAGATTCCACACACACGCACACGCACACACCGTTTTCAGACTATTCGGAATGTTTTATCATTTTTTTTAGATTTTATTTCCTTTGCATTCTAAAGACCTACTCATTTTTAAAAATAGCACTATTATATAATTAACTAAAATTATTTTTCAAGAAAGTCATGACTCCTAAATGATAATATACTGTTTTTTATGTAAGGCATGAGGTTTTTCTTTCTCAGCAGGATCAAAGAAGCGTTGAAACCCAACTATAAGTCCTTCTCTACGGGCTCCCGTGTTTTTCACTTTCAGATATGTGTGTAAAAATCATATATGAATAATAAATAAAAATTTTGTTAACGTGCAAAGTTAAGGGATGGTTAGATCAAGCCTACTTGCAAAGGGGTTGTATTTCAGATATACTTTCTCTTAAAGAAGAAATGTTGATGGAGTTGTGTGTGTAATTTTTTTTACCGTTTTTTTAAACTCTATTTCCTTTGCATGTTAAAGACTCGCTCGTTTTTTAAAATAACGCTAACATATAACTACAAGTATTTTTTCGTAAGAAAAAAATGATTCTTAAAGGATATCATATATTATGTCTTATGTAAGGCATGAGGCTTTGCTTTCTCAGCAGGATCAATGTGTGATTCGTTGAGAAATTCAGATGATAGGATATAATGAAAATTAGTCACCGGCAAGAAAATGCAGCCGAAAATGAAAAACAAGAGGCTACAAGAAAAACATTGAACCCCAACTAGGTCCTTTTCTTTGGCCTCGCATGTATTTCAATGATTCAATATTTTATCTCAATTTTTGACATTTTTATGAAAATTTTATATAAAAGAAAGCATAGTGATTTTGGGATTGAGAGAAAGAATCAAGTTCTATGTCTTTAGAAGTAATCTAACAACAAAATTTGAAACAATCATATAATGAAAACTCTTACCTTTCAAGTTGCTTCTGCCAATATATAGCCACTGAAGTTTGGTCAAATTTCCAAACTCACTTGGAACGGTTCCTGGATTGAATTTGTTATCCCCCAACCTCAAGTCTGCCAATTCCTTGCATTGATGCCAATTGGAGGGCATCTTCCCTGACAAATCATTTTTATGGACATATAATCTTTCAAGTTTCGGAAGCCCAAAACACAAATTTGTTGGCAGACTGCCACTCAAATTATTGTAGTCAAGCTCAATGTGTTGTCGCATCAAACTATTAAATATAGAGGTTGGTATAGAGCTCGAAAGCTGATTATTTGAAAGGTATATCCTCTGTAGCCGTTGAAGATCACCAATCTCATTTGGAATGGCCCCTTCAAATATCAAATGATAAGCAATACGTCAATGTCAACTTTCCTACAAAATTTTGAATGCATTGTGGAATAGGAACAAATATTCTATCTACTTTTCATGATCCGTTGAAAAGAATATCGATAAAAACTGATAAGAAAGGCAGAAAGGAACCCCAAAAAATAGGGTTAAACTAAAAACCCACATGACAGAGAGGTCGGCTTTATACCCTGCTAACTAATAATAGACTAGTTTATGGCAAAACACAAATATAAACATAAAAAATAATCCAAACATACCTGACAAACTGTTATAAGACAGCCATAGCTGCTCAAGTGAAGACAAGTTGGCAATTGTTTGGGGAGTCGCTCCAGAAAGTTTATTGTTTGAAAGTTGTAAAACCTTCAAGTGCTTTAGACTTCCTATCTCAGGCGGAATGTTACCTTCAATGATATTAGATTTCCGATCCAAAGTTCAATTACGAGAATGAAGGATCATTTGTAAAGGGAAAGGACGGAAAATAAAAAGAACTGAAGCCTGTATGCCCTCAAAGTTCAATATCAAGTCATCAATTTGATAACATCGATAGTTCATATGCGGACCGTGAGTTTTTTTTTTTTTTTAAACAACTACTTGTTCATTTATGGTATTTTTATTTGTAATACGTAATATACGTAAGAAAAATTATTTTTTAAATACAATCTTTTTTGAAAATAATGATTAATTAATTAATATAAAAGTAAAATATAACTTAGATGGCCCAAATCAAAACTGAATGCTCCCCTGGGTTGTAAGCCTTCGTCATGTTGAAAAACACAATCCTGCTAGACATTCCAAATGACATAATTGCAGTATTCTTTATTATTCCCATGCTAGACATTCGTGATTCTTTATTAGTACTAGTTTTTTTTTTTCTTTTGATGATTTTTTTTTACATGTCAGAAGTTAACATGTACAAGAATTAAATTTAAGGATTTTAAAATATCGTTTAAAAACTTGCTCAATTTGAATGAGATAATGTGGAACTAAAATTATTTTGAAAAGACCCCGACCCTTAAATTATAATATACATGATGTTGTGCCTTTTAATTGAACAAAGTATAAGCGATATGAATGAATGAGATCACAACAAAACAAAATCTCATTTTTGTTTTATTCTCCTAGAGAAAATGATCTAAAAGGAAAAATAAAAGATCGTTTTGTGATTTGATACTTTGATGCTTTGGTATTGTAAATCACTAACTATATTTTTCCGGAACTAGTTTTGGTACTCATCACACTAATGAGCGTTCAGATTTAATATAGATGGTGCAGAATTAATTTTTTTATTTTTGTTTTTTTTAAAATGTGTTCTTTTTATAGTTGGATAATCCAAAATAAATGTAATATTTTAACTGTAAGTTTTTTAAACATGATTTTCATTTAAAATTTATTAGTTAAAAATTTTAAATCTAGACTATTAAAACCGTATCTAAATAGTATGGATTTCACCGCAGTGATGAATATCATGGTGCTCATGACTCCGATGAGCACTGAGCTAGTTCCGTATTTAAATCCCCATTACGGATGTGTATATGTACAATATTTATGAAATGATGGAAATGAAATCTCATTTTAAATTTGATCTGTTAAAGAAAATGATTAGAAACAAAGAAAAGAATAAAAGTTATATATTGTACCCTATGCTTCCAAAGAGGTTGGCATCCAAATATAATCTATTACTAACAACTGCTTGTAAAGAAAATGAACGGACTTATGTGCATGAAAACTAAATAATGAATGGACTTAAAAGAAGAAAAATAATCCTGGTCATGTTATTTGCATATAATATAATATACACATATACTTCAGCCCAAAAAAAAAACACAACAAAGCGTGTCTTACCAATGTTAGAAAGGGAGAAAGCAAATATCTTATAACCATGACATTGCATGTACCTTCTAGCTAGTAATTGCCAATAAATCGTTTGCTACACACAACCATATGAATAATCCATGTAATTAATAGAAAATAATTTAGGTTTTGTTGGGAAGCATAATAGTTCCATTTGTTCAAGATCTTAGCTTTATTTGTTATTTTGGGATTGTAACCACTAGCTGTATATGAGCCCTGTCATATGAATTATGAACAATATGAACGAAATGATGAAAAACAAACTTTCATTTTAGAGAAAAATATTAAAAGGAAAAGAAAACACAAAAGTAGGTGCATACCTGAAAATGAGTTTGCACCTAAATATAATTCTTTCAGAGATGTGGAGTTGCTTATTGATTTTGGAATGCTTCCCTCTAATTGATTAAAACCAACATCGAAGATTTCAAGTAAAGGGAGATGATGAAACATTTTTTCGGGCAAATCACCTATAAACAGATAAAAAATATTTGTTAATCAGTTGACTAGGAATTTCATGAATTCACACTTAACCAATAAATGATGAGTGGAGTTGTGTTAATTAGAGGCTTAAAATTATTATAAAATAATTTAGTTTTTATTGGAATGCAATATAAAAGGGACTCTTCCAATATCAATGGACAATGGAACCGTAAAATTTCTTTCAAAGAAGAAATGCTAAAGATTGATTATGTAGTTAATTTCACCCATTTAAAATAAACAATCAAAATCTTTGTAGCTTTCATATAAATTATTTAATACTTACAAGTCTCTAACTTTGAATATGATAAATTCTTGTAGGAAAATTTAGTTTTCATTTTTTAAGGACTTAAAATACTTCCGGTTACACCTTTTGGAGATAATATAGTATGAATAATAAATGAATTTTTTTTACCAAAGCACTGTATACTAGAATTTTCACTCCTAAAGCAATTTCGGTTAAAATTTTTGCAGGCAATGTAGGATAAGCATAAATAAAAAATAAAAATTTTGTTAAAGTGTAAAGTTAAAGGGCTCTATTGCAGTATCCTTTCTTTTAAAGTGGAAATGTTGGGGGAGGTGTGTGTGTTACACACACACACACACATATATATATAGACACACAGATACACACATACATGTGTGTGTGTGAGTGTGTGTGTGTGTATTTATATGGAATACATATAAGATTCCATACACACACGCACGCACACGCCATTTTCAGACTATTCGGAATGTTTATCATTTTTTTTAGATTATATTTCCTTTGCATGCTAAAGACCTACTAATTTTTAAAGTTAGCACTATTATATAATTAGCTAAAATTATTTTTCAAAAAAGTCATGACTCCTAAATGATAATATGCTAAAGAAAGCATGTGTTCACTTTGGGATTAAAAGAAAGCATCAAGTTCCATGTCTTTAAAAGTTACCCAACAAAATTATTATTCATTAAATTTGCACTGCAAATTCGTGATTTATCAAAATACTGGGAACATGATAAAGAAAAAAAGATCACATAACTATTCTTACCTTGCAAATTACTGCTATGAAGATATAGCCACTGAAGTTGCATTTTTAATATCTATTTGTTCGTTTTTAAATGCATAACTATTTTTAATATCTATTTGTTCATTTTTAGTATTTTCATTTGTCATAAGTAATATACATAAAAAATATTAATTTTTAAATACAATCTTTTTGGGAAGAAATAATAATAAATTAATTAATTAATAATAAAACTAAAACATAATTGAGATGGCCCAAGTCAAAACTGAATGCTCCAGATCCGAGGGTTGTAAACCTTCATCATTTTGAAAAAAAAAAAATCTTTCTAGACATTCCAAATGACATAATAGCAGTATTCTTTATTATTCCCATGCTAGCTCTTATGACATTTTGAGAACAAATATTCTCCCCCCTTCAGTTCTAATTCGTGATTTATTGAAAAGAATACCGACGACTACATTTTTTTTAAAAACAGAAACTTGTGAGAAATGAAACCACGCATAATGATGGTGGTCATCTTCTAGGAGTAAAAAGGATTGACAGACCATACATATATGTGATTGTATTATCAATTTATAATACTAGTAAATACTGGTTTTTTTACTTTTTATGATATATCTTTTTCATGTCAGAAGTTAATATGTGCAAGACTTAAATCTAAAGATTTTAAAATATCGTTTAAAACTTGCCCATTTTGAATGAGATAATATAGAACTACAATTGTTTTAAAAAGACCCCGACCCTTAAATTATAATATATATTATTTTTTCAGGAGAGGCATGCGGGGCATATTATATATGATGGCGTGCCTTTTAATTGAACAGAGTATAAGTGATACGAATGAATGAAATGACAAAAAACAAAATCTCTTTTTTTGTGTGTTTTATTCTACTAGAGAAAATGATCTAAAAGGAAAAATAAAAGATAAATCATAGTACCATCATTTCGTAATTTGATCTTTTGATATTTTGGGATTGTAAATTACTAACTATATTTAAACCCCATTACCGATATGTATATGTACAATATTAAAGTAATGATGGAAATAAAATCTCATTTTAAATTTGATCTATTAGAGAAAATGATGAAAAAAAATAAAGAAAGGAATAAAAATAAGATATAGTAATCCCATGCTTCTAAAGAGGTTGGCATCCAAACATTATCTATTAGCAACAGCTGCTTGTAAAGAGAATGAACGGACTTATATGCACTGAAAAAAAATAAAGAAAGGAATAAAAATAAGATATAGTAATCCCATGCTTCTAAAGAGGTTGGCATCCAAACATTATCTATTAGCAACAGCTGCTTGTAAAGAGAATGAACGGACTTATATGCACTGAAAAAAAATAATGAATGGACTTAAAAGAAGGAATATAAAACAAATTATTAAAAACAAGGGAAAAACAAAGGCTAGTTTTTTCCCCCCATGTTTCGCTTTGCAGAATTATTAAAAAGAAACAAACTAGTTGGATTTAAAAGTATTCCTAAATATATAAACAGCTAATTATAAAATGACCCAATAAAGAGATAAGATATCATTAGTGAAAGTTAAAAGTACTCGAACCTTCGAATGTCGTGTTGTAACCATAAAATTATTTGTTAATACTGCTAAGATTATTTATCTAAAATCATGTTCAGAGCACTGAATCATCATCTTAATCATTTTAATTAGCCACTACCCTTGAATGATTTATATGAATTATTTTTCTTGGATCGATGTGAGACTCGCTGACAAATTCGAATGGATTGTCTCTATATTAGAAAAGGAAAACTAAAAGCTTGCAATTACAGAGAAAATATAGGGGAAAATGAAAAATTAGAAAAAAAAAAAAAGGGGATAATGAAAAATTAGAAGCTAGAAAAAGCACTGAAATCCCGGCCAATCCTTTTTGTCATCCTTATCAGGTTATTTTTTATGGGGCTTCCTGTTTTTTAATGATTCAATATTTTACTTGGATTTTTGAAGATTTTCATTTTAAGCAGGTTATGACCCGATATGTGTGAAAATTATAACATGAACTAAATGATGGAAAACAAAATCTCGGTTCAAATTTATTTCTATTCCAGAGGAATAAATTTTGAGAACAAATATTTATCTACTTCAGTTCTAATTCATGATTTATTTAAAAGAATATTGACGACTACATCTTTAAAAAACAAACGCTGATAAGAAATGTCTCAAAAAAATTGGGACAAAACCAAACACATGATGATTGAGGGTTTAACTTATATCCTGATAATTAAATAGACTAGTTTTGAGCAAACACAAATATAAATATTAAAAAAAAATCTAAACATACCTGACAAACTATTATAAGACAACCATAACAGTTCAAGTGAAGACAAGTTGGAAATTGTTTGGGGAATTTCCCCTGAAAGCTTGTTCCTTGAAAGTTGTAACTTCTTCAAGTGCTTTAGACTTCCTATCTTCGGTGGAATGGTACCTTCAATGATATTAGAATTCCAATCTAAGGTCTCCAACCTTGATAGATTGATCAAAGATGATGGAATAAATCCATTGAAACTGTTATTTTGAAAACTTAAGTGTTCAAGCATAGATAAACGCCCTATCCATGTTGGAACTTGTCCATAAAAGTCATTATAGCTCAAGTTGAGTAGTCTCAATCGACGTAACTGAACTAACTCTTGAGGGATATGACCATGAAAGTTGTTTTCGCTGAGATCAAGTTCAACAAGGAATGAGAGATTTCCCAGTTGCGGAGATATGGTGCCCTTAAGATCCATGCCACCAAGATTCAATGATTGAACCCTTCCATAACGAGTATTACAGGTGACACCAACCCAACTGCAAGGAAAAGAAGAGACAAACCAATCAGCTAAGGAATTGTATGGATCCAAAGTGATATAGGATTTAAGGGAAAGAAGGGCAGATATGTCGGTAGTGATGTTTGTCTGAGTAGCTAAGCTGGTCATGAAGCAATGAAGTAAGAGAAGGAAAACAAAGGCTAGAGATTTTTCCATGTTTTGCCTAGCGGACATATCGAATTTGCAAGTGTTGTGCATCAACAATGAACAGACACGTCAATTTATACTTCTCCAATTCTAAATCAAAGTCAAGGCCAGCATGTTCAATTTCAAATTGCAAAATAACGCGTGACCCTAAGTAATGTTGTCTGGGGCCCTTTTATATGTCCCTTAGTAATAATAATGAACAGATTATTCAGATTTAAGAATATGCATAAATATAAACAACTAATTACAAATGACCCAAGAGAGAAATCACCGATGTTTGGTAGAAGTCAAAAGTACACTTACCTTTTAGTACCGTGTGGTCCTAAAGTAGTGTTGTATATGGGACCCTTTTATGTGATTTTCTGAAATAAAATAGGAAAAAGGTATTTTCACTAGGATAAATAGTAAATATACTCATTATGTCTGAATTATTTTCATTAGGCCCCTTTTATACCGTGGCACATAGTAACTATAAAATAAATCATAATATCTATGACCTACATATTATAATATTCTCATTTTATAAATGATTTAAAAGTAGTCTATTTTGGTAAAATTTATATATTAATATTAACAACAGCAATAAGATTTTTCTTCAAACTACGTGTTTATACAAACACTGACACACATATTTAATTAGCTCCTGACAAGGAAAATTGCTTGTTGATGGGAAAGTAGGAAAAATATATTGGCGTGCTTGACTCGTAATCACAGTCTATTCGACAAGGAACAACTTCATTTACTTATGTTTGTTAAAACTTTATATTGATAATAATGGAGGGTTTTTGAGTCTAAAAGACTGAGTCTTGATAATTACGATTCTATGTAAGATTCCTTTCCAAATTAATTCCTTCTATGTATAAGGAGTCATTTTTCCCAAATTTTATTTTTAGGTAGATATATTTTAATAATTATATTTTTTTTATATTTTTATGTTATAATATTACTTATACTAATATCATATAAATTTACTACATTCTTTGATGAACTCATTCAAGAACATATCTAATTTTCTATCAAATTAAATCGAGTATATTTAGCTGTATGTATCGTAAATATATGTTTATTTTATCGTTTCTCTTGGGGTTTTAATTTATTTTTTATAATTTAAAATCAAATAATTTTGTTTTCTATGTATTTTAAAATACTATGCTTATATTCTTTAGCTTTCCCAAATTGATATTTATATATATATATATTTCCAATCAAATTTTATAAGAATTACCGTATAAACACGAGCGAACAATAATGAATATATAAATGATTAGCTAATTAATGATTTGTTCATTTTTGAATTTTGGATAAATAAGATATTTATTCAGAAAAAATTTTAAATAATAAAAAAATGATAAATCAGATGATGACTTGCAGTTATTGTCGTTATCTTCATCTTGTTTCGTCATATAAAGAAAAGCAGAGCTTAAATAATACTTTTAATAAAGTAACTTTTTTTTTTACACTGTCAGTAAAGTACTACTCCTTGAGATCTTAATATAAGATCTATTTAACTAATTTGAGTAAATTAAAAAAATTAAATAAGTTAGTTAATTATAAGAAATATGACATGATATATTTTTTCTAAAATACCATAACTATCTTTCTTAATATCCTCTCACTCTCTTCTACTTTTTTCTTTTGGGTAAAACTCACAGTATCTTCAAGCTACTTTGAACTTGAAACTAATTTCTATCAAGCCGAAAGCATTAAGGTTAAAGTCATCCCAATAAATATGCTTTTTAGGATTCAAATCTGTATTATAGTTGAAGGAGCATGGTAATTTATCGTATTTTAAAATATTATCTTTATATTCTTTAGCTTTCCCAAATTGATATATATCCAATCAAATTTTATAAGAATTACCGTCTCAAGACGACCTAACAATAATAAATATATAAATGATTAGCTAGTGATTTATTCAGTTTTGAGATTTGGATAAATAAGATATTTAAAAAAATTTTAAATAATAAAAATAGTAATAAATCAGATGACTTGTTTTGTCGTTATCTCCATCTTCTTTCCTTCATATAAAGTAAAGTGAAGTTTAAAGAATACTTTTAATAAAGTGCTTTTAATAAAGTACTTAAATAGTTTAATGGATTAATGATGTTTATAGTTAAATAATATGCATGATTACCAGCACCATCAATTATATTACTAAATATTTTTAGACTTTATATTTCTACAATTTAGGGGATTAAGTTCACAACAACCATCTTTTCAGGGACTCATGCCATTCTCTCCCTTTGATTTTCGGGATGCAGTTCCACATAAGAAATATATTCACAAGGAAATCTCATAACAACTAAACAGCTTGTAATTATAAGTTCTAAGATAAGAAATGACAACAGGTTTCAATTACTTACTTGTTATTGAGACTTTTTAGTAATTATCTTTTTTTTAAGGATTTTACTGTAGTTGTCCCTTGATTTTTCTATATATCAATCATCAGATGCATTGTTTTGTAATAGTACATTCATTTGCATATTATTTTTTATAACTCTCATATTAAGAAGACCCTCAATCGTAAGATGAACATGATGTTTCTTTGCAAACAATGTCCCCAGTTGCAAGTGTTTAAATAAAAGAAAACAAAGAATGATAAGAAAAAGAGATTAAAAAGAAATCGAAAATTCATGAGTTAGGGATAAACATGATGTAATTAATATTGTAAGAAGAAACAGATTCATTTACTTATGTGTTAAAATTTTCGATCGGTAATAATTGAGAATTTTTTTAGTCTAAAAACATACCGTAAAAAAGAATAAAAGCAAAGGTGCGCATATTTTTTGTTGAGTCTAAAAAGCTGAAAATTGCATAATAATCTTAATTTTAAATATAAAGTAACACTCATTTAATCTCTCTTTAAAAGAGGAATTCAATAGATGACCATAAAAACAACATAACATTATTTGATTTTTTTTTTGTTGGAAAATTAGTAAAAATCCTACATATTGGTTTCAAAGAATTTTTTAGTCTAAGAACATACCATAAAAAGAGGAATGCAATTGCACACAGCAGATGGAAAAATTAGTAAAAAATCCTACATATTGGAATACTTGCACTTGTATAATTTTAGGTCCTTTTGGCCAATTAAAATTTCAAACAGGGTTTTTGACCAATTTTTCCTTTTTTTTTTGTTTGGTCTCCTGAACATTATTTGATTTGATGAAATGAAAATATTGCATAGAAAACAGACAATATATAATCTAATCTAAATCCCTGATATTGGTTTCAAAAAAAAATCCAACATGTTTCCGCCTAAACAAATTCAAGAATTTAAAGAATATGTTTTTCGAAGAATTTAAGGGACTTGTAAATTTATTTAAAACATGTGGAAATTTCTAATAAGTTATAACAATAAAGAGATAAAGATATTATTGGCAAAGCGATGGAGAATATCAAAACTAACAAAAACTCTTAGAATAATTATGGAGATTGTTATAAAAGATAATTATGAAGGTTAAAATAATTGATTAAATGCTAATTTTAATTATGAAATTTTCTCTTTTTAAATAAAGAGGATTCCTCCATTTACATGTGTAGGCACATGAATTGACTTGTGAGCGATGCAAGGATGCAATAACTACATAAAAATCAAAAGCACATTTGCCTCTTTTTTTTCCCCTTCCTACACCATTCTCCTATTAGAAGCAATCATATTTAAAATACTGTTGGCATTAAATATGGACACCTCTCACGGTAGGATTTACACTTGCCATTTAATACTGCATAAATCCTGCATGACCCTAAGCAGTATTGTATGGAGCCCTTTTATATTATGTCACTGAGAACCCAAAATGATTTTCCGGGAAAGAAAACCGAAAAAGTATTTCTTAGAAATGCGCCACACTTCAATGTTAGTTGAAAAAAGTATTTTTATAATAATAATAATTATTATAGTAACTTGATTTTCAGTCCGTTTTTATCTCTCCAAAGATGCGAGACAATGCCCCCCAATTTTGTATCGTGGAAACTTTAATGTTTGGATGGAGAGAAAATGAGAGAGGAAGGAAAATTAGGAAGAAAAATAGGGAGAGTAGTTTTTTCCCTGTTTGGATGAGGGAAGAAAAGTGGGAGAAAAGAAAAATTGGGAAAGAAATGAGGTGGGTCCCACAACTCATTTTCCTCCCAACTTTTCTCTCTCTATATGAAGAGAAAATAAGAAGAAAACATATTTTTTCTCTCTACCTATACATATGCTTTTTCAGCAAATAATACCTATTTATTTTTTTTATTTTTTCATTTTATTTATTATTATCAAGTCTTTTTTCTGTGTTTGCTTGATTGAAAAATAAAATAACTAAAATTGGAAAAACCCTTCTAAAATGAACTGAAAGAAAAAACAAGAAGAGTTGTTGTTTTGGTTTTTTTAGCATTACATTACACAAAATGTTATTTATTTATTTTCTTTTTTTTCAAAAATTATTTGATATTAAAATATAATAACATGATAATATATATTTATCAAATAATTTGATTTTAAATTATATGATTATGTTTATGTAAATATGGTTTTTCATTATGATATTTAATTTGATTTTAATCAAGATATATTTTGATATAACAGAAAGGATATTTTAGTCCTTAATATATTTACTTATTTTCTTTCCTTTCTATTTTCTCTTGTCCATCCAAACATGAGAGGTGATAATATTTTCTCTTCTTTCCATTTTCTCTCCTCTCATTTTCTTTCCTCTCAACTTTTCTTCCCATCCAAATAGAGGTTAAGATTTTGTTAGACTTAATTAATAACTCTGATTTGAATGATATGAGTCTGAGCCATGGAAAATCTTTGTTAAAGAGGCAAGTCACTTAGAGATTAACAGACCTAAAAGAATTTAAATTTATTACAAGGATCTTAAAACTCTAATTTATATTAACAGACCAAAACCTAAGATGTAAATGGGTAATTACTAAATTGCCCTCTACTGAACGTAAAAACTTGGCCCTTTTTTATTTGTTTATTTTTTTCCTTATCGTCTTCTCGTTTATCCAATCTCCAATTATTACCTTTTGCTTCCCTCCTTCACTTTCAATCTTTTGTCACAGCCGTTTCTTGCCCATTTTCACACACATCGTTTCCAGCTCCCTCTCCCAGCATTTCCTATTTAATATTCATTAATAGATCAATAATTATTGGACATTTGCTTGGAAGTTGAAACAGAGTCCACTAAAATATGCATGCTTCACAAATTATTTTGCATGAAGCTAAATTTTTTGTATAAAAGAATATATAGAGTTTGAAGTTTGAAAATGGCCTTTAATACAAAGCGATCCCATAGGGAAAAAGACTGAGGAATTTTTAATTCATGATTAACCGTTATTTACTTTAGATGGGATTAGAAGGAATATAGGGGTTTAGGCCAGGGGTAGTTTTATAATTGCAGATTTGTATTTTAAATTTTGGTCCTTCAAAATAAATTAGAGTTTTTAAGATCCTTTCTAGTAAATTTTAATATTTTTAGTCCCTCTACCTAATTTTTCCATTAATTTTGTCAATGTTCTTTGAGCTGTGAGAATATTCAGGTTACAGTGAGACCATATCTCTCAACTAACCTATGTTTAATACATCAAAACCTTAGCAAAACCTATAATGTTTTATTTTTTGTTGAAGCAGTATGTTTTATTCATATTTCATACCCTGCTTGTATTTGGAACCAAACAAGTTATACAAATATAAATTTGAATATAATAAGTTTTTTCTGTTACATTTTATTCTTCATTCTTTATGAGGGGTACAGAGTATAAGAGAGCATAAAAAAAATTATTAAAAAAGCATAGAGAGATTAATTATGGAAGAGAGAGAATATGTGATGGAGAGAGATTAATGAATAATACTGATAATAAAAATATTGAATATTAAAATAAGTAATTAATGCGGATAAAGTAGAAAACTGGCCAAAAATGTTTGAGACATCATGTAAATGCTTCTTATAAATAGGAACAAGTTAGAAGTTGTGATTGTTTCTTATAAAAAGGGACGGGGGAGTATTCTTAAAACCTTTCAACTTTTTTCCTTATCATTTCTCAATCAAAAGATTAATTCTGAATTTTTTTTAAAATACGTACTTGAGAATAATTGTTTTTGTTATACTCAAATTTAATAAAATTATTGTCTTATTCATTAAGTCTGTCCTGCCATTAATATAATCAAATTAATTAATAATTGCTGGGAGACAGATATCATCATATCAATATCACACATTCACGACGGAAGAATTTTTTTTTTTTTGGGCCCCTAATTTCATGTACGTATGAAGACTTGTGATCCTCTAAAGCTAGCTTGCCATTAAATCTTCACCTGCAATATTAATATTTCCATCTAACCTTCTCATTGGCATTTTCTTTTCTTGGGTCCTGACCCTACTTGACTCCAGAGTCTCATCTTGCATCATGATTAATATAAAATATTGGAAATGATTCTGAATGATTCAGATTTACTTATTTTAGTTATATATTTTGGATAATTTTTTATTTAAATGGGCTAAAAATTTGTTAAACATTTAAAATAAGAATAATTAATATTATGTGTTACTCTTAGAAAGCATAAAGCCATTACTTCAAAAATTACATAGTAAAAGGAGTAATGCAACATATCTCTATCTATAGATAGACAAATAGTATCTTATCAAATTTGCAGGCGTTTTGCATCCAGCAATGAACAAACACCTCAATTTATATTTCTCCAATTCTAAATCAAAGTCAAGAGGCCAGCAAGTTGAATTTCAAATTGCAAAATGACATCTCTCATGATTACGTTAAAAGAAAGTAATTAGTGTTTGGCATCAAGATAATAACGTGTGACCCTAAGTAATGTTGTCAGGGGCCCTTGTATATGTCCCTTAGTAAAACAAGATAGAACCCGAAATGATTTTCTTAAAAAAAGAAAACAACCAAAAAAAGGGTATTTCTCAGAAATGGTGCACCATAATTCTTTGTTTGTTGCAACAAGCATTTTCATTCTATCTACTTTGGGTTTCTATCCCTGAAGTAAAGAGACCAGGAGGGAGGGATAGATGACAGTGTCAAGATTTTTATCTTTTGTACAAACATAAAGAAGTGAACACTAAAATCAAATATATATTCAGGCCAAAAAAAATATATTGCATGATTGTGATTAATTACAGACTTTCAAATAATAAAAGCTTTTTACTATTTTGTATTGTATTTTGTTTAAAATTAATTTATATTCTCGTCTTGTTGGCTTTAATATTTCAATAAACATTTTTTTGCCAGATAATATTTCAATAAAAATCCAGTAGAGTAAATTGTATAATTAAAAAATTTATTTCCCAAGATATACATGTGCATGATACCCCCACAAGTCCGTATGATAGAAACATAAAGATTTTGTTAGACCTAATAACTCAGATCTGAACAATATGCTATGACACATATATTTATACGATGCTTCATTGTAACTATAAAATAAATCATAATATCTAGGACCTATATATTATAATATTCTCATTTTATAAATGAATTAGAAGTAGTCTAATTTTTTTGGGTAAAATTTATATATTAATATTAACAATAGCAACAAGATTTTTCTTCAAAACTACTGGTTTATACACACACACTAACACACATATTTAATTAACTCCTGGCAAGGAAAATTGCGTGTTGATGGAGAAAATAGGAAAAATATATTGGCGTGATTGACTCGTAATCACATGTGAGTAGACCCCAAAGTCATACTACCCATTATATGGAGTGATTGACATGTGAGAAGACCCCGAAGTCATACTCCATTCCACACGAAACAACTTTTATACACACACACACATATTTATTTTGATAATATCATTCTAGTTTACCCAAAGTGAAATACCCCAATTAACTTCAAAGCACATGTACATAGGGTGGCTTTTAATATTTTTTTCTTACAGATTTTATATAACCGTATAACTCACCTCGTGGCTGGTGGGGTTCATATATCCAGTCGGACATAAATATGATAGAAGATAATTTGCAAAAACCATTTAGTGTAATTTTGTTAATTGGTTTTGATAATTTTTGTATATAATAATTAAAAATAAGTGAAGGAATTTTTTGGCAAAGAGCTCGATTTATTAAATATTTTTGTGAATATTCTTCGAACTGTGAGAGATATTTTGATCGCAGTGAACACACATCTCAGTTACACTTTGTTTTCTTTCTTTGTTTTTTTTTTTTGGCCAACAATTTCCACTTTGTTTAATACATTGATTAGGAGGACGTACCCATATAATTTTTTTATTTCTAATTTAACTATTCAATTTTCACGTCAATTACATGTGGAATAGAACTAGTAATAAACGTAGTGGCACAATTGTAAATAAATTGACAAAGTAATGTATTTTGGACTGAGGCTGTATGTATTTGGACAACTAACAAATAGTTATAAATTTGAATATAATAATTTTTTGGGTTGTATTTTAATGTTCGTTCTTTAAAGATTTTTTTTGAAAAATCAGTTAAAAGTTTTTACTTGAAAATTTTATTGACTCGAAGTCTAATATATTTATATACATAGAAAGTATTATGCTTTATCTGGATTCATATAACAACAAAATCATCCAAATTGGTTCATCACCAGTTCACACCAACTTTCATCTGTCCACCCCTTGATTTGATCGGGTTGATATTGGTTCAAGTTTTAGCCGGTCCAGCCTTCATACCATATCAGACTATTGATCGGTTCACCAATTTTCCAGTTCAAGATTTTGTTAGACCTAATAACTCAGATTTGAATGATATGTTATGATACATATATTTATACGATGGACATAGTAACTATAAAATAAATCATATTACCTAGGACCTATATTATAATACTCTCATTTTATAAATGAATTAAAAGTAGTCTAATTTTTTTGGTAAATTTTATACATTAATATTAACAATAGCAACAAGATTTTTCTTCAATACTACTTGTTTATACACACATTGACAGACATATTTAATTAACGCCTGGTAAAGAAAATTGTGTGTTGATGGGAAAATAGATAAAATATATTGGCGTGCTTGACTCGTAATCACAATCTATTCGACAAGGAACAACTTCATTTACTTACATGTATTAAAAATTTTATGTTGGTGATGATGGAGAGTTTTTGAGTCTCAAAGACTGAATGTTGATAATTACCATTCTAGGTAAGATTCTTTTCCAAATTAATTCCTTCTATGTAGTAGGAGTTATTGTTCCCAATTTTTATTTTTGGGTAGATATATATTTATAATTATATATTGTTTTTTATATTTTTATGTTGTAATATTACTTATACTAGTATCATATAAATTTATTACATTATTTGATGAACTCATTCAAGAACATACCTAATTTTCTATTTAATTAAATCGAGTATCGTTAGCTGTATATAGCTGTAAATATAAGTTTATATTTATCGTTGCTCTTGGAGTGTTAACTTACTTTTCATAATTTAAAATCAAATAATTTTATTCTCCTGTGTATTTTGAATTATTATCTTTGTATTCTTTAGCTTTCCCAATTTGACATATATAAATCCAATCAAATTTTATAAGAATTACCTCTAAACACGAGCTAACAGTAATAAATATATAAATGATTAGCTATTGAATTATTCAGTTTCGAATTTTGAATAAATAAGATATTTATTCGGGAAAAAAATTTAAACAATAAAAAAATAATGAATCAGATGACTTGCTGTTATTGTCGTTATCTTCATCTTGTTTCCTTCATATAAAGCCAAGCGGAGTTCAAAGAATACTTTTAATAAAGTTCTTAAATAGTTTAATGGATTGATGGTATGTTTTATATCGTTAAATAATAAGCATGATTAGGGACACCATCAATTTTATTACTAACAACCATCTTTTCGGGACCCATATGTCATTCTCTATGTATCAATCAGCAGATGCATTGTTCTGTAATATATTCATTTGCACAGAATTCATAATTGCAAGTGTTTAAATATAAAGAAAATAAAGAATGACAAGAAAAAGAAGAAAACGAAATTGAAGATTCATGAGTTAAGGATAAACATGATGTAATTAACATTATAAAAGAAACAGATTCATTTAATTATGTGTTAAAATTTTCTATCGGTAATAATTAAGATTTTTTTAGTCTAAAAGCATGCCGTAAAAAGGAATAAAAGCTTGTTGAGTCTCAAAGGAGAAAATTGCATAATAATCTTAATTTATATTCAATAGATGACCACAAAATCAACATTACATTATTTGATTTGATGGAATGAAAATGTTTCATGTAAAGATGTGCACAATGCCAAGATTTTTAGCTAAAGATATGTGCATGGTTTGCCCCACAATTCTATATAATGGAAACTTTACGGTTTTTGTTATACTTAATCAATAACTCTGACTTGAACGATATGGGCATGGCCCGTAACAAAATCTTCATTAAGAACACAAATCACTTAAAGATTAAAAGTTGCATCTTTCAAGAAGGCGATGCCCAGAAAGAGAAGAAAAATTGTGCATTGTAGAATTTCATTATCACTGCATTAGTAATTGTTTCCCACCAAGTCCCATCGGCTATATTGTAATACATATATTTATGTCATCATGATATAAATAGTCACTATAAAATAATAAAAAAATTAGTAAGCAGCCTTTGATGGGAGGGTAGCCATATGAACATTCTACAGCGCTGCGTAGTGTCAAGTTTCCAGATCTTAGACCAGTAGCCGTTACATGTCGCGGTCTCCTTCATTATTGCATTATAAGCAAACTTTATCGTAAATTCTCCATTCCAATTATACTTCCTTTTCCCCCCCCCCCTTATTGTCTTCTAAATTTATCATTGTTTTCTTAAAGTATCTTCATTAATTGTACATATTAGAAAAGTTTCTATTAAGGATAGTTTTAATGAAATGATTAAAGTGAATATTTAAGGAAAACTAGTACAAATTTGTTGCTAATAATTAATTTAACAAATTTTCTTAATATTCATAAACTAATTATCTATCTCTTATATTAAAGATTGAAAGTGAAGATGGATGTAGTATTACTATTTTACTAATAAACATAAGTGAAAGTAAAAGTGTTCATTCATATAATTTGTTAGGCCTTTATTTCGTTTTTAACTAGAATTTTCTTAATACCTTACTTTTTAAGATTCAATTTGAGAAGTAAAACCAAAATCACTTTTCCTAATATCGTATTATAAAAAAAAAACTAGTCTGAAGGAAAACAGGATAAAATTGAAAGTAATAAAAAAAAATCTTAGAATAATTATGAAGGTTAAAATAATTGAGTGCAAACAAGAAGTACTAATTTTAAGCATGAAACTTATTTTTTAAAGACGGAGGATTTACCCATTTGCATGTGTCAGCAAACGACTTGTCAGATTTGTGAGCTGTCTAAGGATGGCCATAACTATTAAAATTGATTTTTTTTTTTTTACTCGAAATGAAAATTTGTCATTAAAGTCAAGGGATGCCAACTGAATTCCAAATTACAAGATATATCTCTCGTGATTACATTACAAACTAATTAGTGTTTGATATGATTGGTAAAAGTAAATAATACTCTTTAATTAACTTTTTAATGCCTCGGGGACCTAAGTAGGTGTATGGGCCATACTTCAAAGTTTGTTAAGACAAGCATTTCCACTGCATTTTAATATTGTTATTGTCAAGTCTGGTTGGCTGTCTTTATTATAATACTACTCATCCTTAATATAAGATCTAATTAATTAATTTGAACAAATTAAGAAAGTTACTAATTATTTAATTATAGCATATGTTACTTTAAAGTAATTATGTGTATTTGGACATATTTTGTGAAAATGATTATATGCATCATTAAATTATATATCAATTTATAGGTGATGCAAATTAGTTTAAAGAAGAACAATAAATATAAATGTTTTAAAGTAATTTAGTAACTTCTTTAATCTCCCCAAATTAGTCAACCGGATCTTATATTATGAATCAAGGTAGTATATACATTTATGTCATGATAAATTGTAGCCGTAAAATATATAAAAAAATTATAAGCATCAGACGTGCTACCCTTATGATCTATGGAAGGACACAAACAATTATAAAAAAAAAATAAAGCTATAACATGAAAAACTAGCATTATCTCATATAGGACTATATTTTCAATATCACTACATTATACTAGTCATAAAATGGTCCCATAAAACAAGATAACCCATTATATGGAGTGATTGACATGTGAGTAGACCCCAAAGTCATACTCCATTCCACACGAAACAACTTTCACACACACACACACACACTTTTTAGGGGGAATTACAATGAGGTCCCACGCAAGGAAAACAATTGAAAAACAAGTCCCAGAGGTTGTCATTCTTACTATAGGACTTGTCATTATAGGCTGTTGAGGTTGTTATTGGGACCTTTTGGTAATTATTTCTCTTCTGTAGGACTTGATTGTAATCCCCCCTATTTTTTATTTTGATAAGGAATAACTAGTTTGGAGGTCCTTATAATTATACTCAGTTTGAATCAAGTCCCTGAGTTTTTTTTTAATTGGATCCTTGAAATTTCCACCTTATTTGCGTTACTCCCTAAACCTAAATTTGTTGAGTTAAAATTAACACTGTTGAAAGTTCTATCTGAATCATCATGTTTTTCAGCTTCCTCCCACCATAACCCCCAAGCTTTCTCCCTCCTTCCCCACCATTATACATCTCATCGTTCCATCCCCAACATGTACACCATTAGAGCTCGACTTTTTTGACCATACAGCTGCTATTATTACTTGAACCATTGTACCCATCGTCAACCAGGATGCCTTCACATATGGGCCTGGACATGTTGCATTCCATGACTGGTGCAGCAACTCCGCTTCTACGACGGAGGTAACCATGATTGATGAAGAATAATGTTCGACTCCGACGAGGCATTTTGGGGAAGGAGAAATGGATAAGTTATATGAATTTCTTTCTCATTTGTTGAGAATGATGTCAATAACTGAACAAAATTTGACTTGGGGTGCTATAGTGATTAAAAGTTCTTATATGGACATGGTCGCAAAATAGCACTCTGCGCCAAAACATAGGAATAATTTGGTTCATGCACTGGTTTCTCAAGATATCTTATTGATTTAATTAGTGTCATAAAAAATGACTTGGGTGTGCATTAGGTATATTTTCTGGGATATTTGATTAAAAGGCCTTGTGGATGATTTCTAAATAGCATCCACTAGCAAACAAGAAGTCATTTGCTGGTGAGTGCCTTTTAGATTGGACATGGATGAGTCATATGTTGTGAGAAATGGATGAGTTATATTTATTTTTTATGATGGATATGCAGTTGGCCGGCCAGGTAAGGCTTTTAATGGTGGGGGAAGGAGATGATGTTGAGGAATGAGAAAAGGAGAGAGAGAGCTTGGGGGGGGGGTTACAGACTTACGATGAAAGGAGGTTGAAGAAGAAGAAGATTTAGACTTTTAACGGAATTTTCAACAGTGTTAGTTTTAATTAACAGTTTTAGGTTTGCGGGAGTAATGGATCTAACAATAAAAACTTAAAAGGATCCAATAAAAAATAAAAAAAGTTCAGGGACTTAATTCAAAATTGAGTATAATTATAAGGACCTCCAAATTAGTTTTCCCTTTTGATAATATCATTTTAGTTTACCGAAAGTAAAATACCCCAATTAACTTCAAAACACATGTACATAGGGTGGCTTTTAATATTTGTTTCTTTCGGGTTTTATATAATCGTATAACTCACCTGGTGGCTGGTGGGAGTTATATCCCGTCAGACATATGTATGATAGAAGATAATTTGCGAAAACCATTTAGTGTAATTTTGTTACTTTGTTTTGATTATTTTTTATATAACAATTAAAAATAAGGGAAGGAATTCTTTGGCAAAGAGGTCGATTTATTAAATATTTTTGTGAATATTCTTCAAGCTGTGAGATATATTTTGATCGTAGTGAGCACACATCTCAGTTACACTTTGTTTTCTTTTGTTTTTGTTTTTTTTTTTGGTTTTTTTGGGCCCACAAGTTCCACTTTGTTTAATACATTGATAGGGAGGATGTACCCATAGAATTTTTTTTATTTCTAATTTAACTATTCAATTTTCACGTCAATTACATGTGGAATAGAACTAGTTATAAACTTAGTGGCAAAATTGTCAATAAAATGACAGTAATATGTTTTTGACCGAGGCTGTTTGTGTTTGGACCACTAACAAACAGATATAAATTTGAAAATAATAATTTTTTGGTTATATTTGAATGTTCATTCCTTAAAGATATTTTTTTTTTCCGAAAAATCAGTTAAAAGTTTTCACTTAAAAATTTTATTGAATAGAAGTCTAATATATTTATATGCATAGAAAGTATTATGCTTCATCTGGATTCATATAGCAACATAATTATCCAAATTGGTTTATAACCAGTTCACACCGATTTTTACCTGGTCCAGCACTTAGACCATATCAGACTATTAGCTGGTTCACCAATTTTCCGGTTGAACCGGCCGGTTTGGTCTTTTTTTTTTCTTTTGATAAATACTACCTTCAATATTCAGTTTGTAGCTTATATTAAGAACTAGATATAGCATTAAAAAAAGAGCAAACGCGTGGGCATTTTTTAAACATCGTAAAAAATTGTACGCGGTGAAAATCAAATCATGGAAAAAAAAAGGTGCACCTATCAAAAATAGTTTTTCTCTGTTAAGTAATACTACCTCCGGTCCTCAATATAAGACCTAGTTAATTAATTTCAGTAGATTAAGAAAATAAGTTAAGTTAGTTATTTGTAATAAATATGTGTTATCTTTCCTAAAATATCCTTGCTAACCAAGTATATTAGGTAGAACTATCATTATTAGAAGGATTATCTTAAAAAAATACATAAATATGAGAAACAAAGTAGATTGGGGTTTTATACTTAGAATCAAAATAAAAGTCAAACGATGTTTTGTATTAAAGACTAGAGGTAGTATTATATATTTTATAACGTAAATATTCAAACTTTAATGAGGACAAGGATGTCGGCCATTAGATTTTATATATATCAAAATGTATACTTCTTTGCCAGATATGAAAATATATAATAAACATAAGTGAGAGTAAACGTTTTCATTTATATAAAGAGAAGTGGAATTTAAAGTATGCCTTTGATAGAAAGGACATTAATTTTTTTAATACAGTACTTTAATATGGATTTCATGGTATTTTTATATTGCTAAATAATATTTGGCCAAAAAAAGATATTGTTAAATAATTGCATGATTGCCGACATCAATTACTGCGCATATAGTTTTAGACTTCATATCTATTTCTCCAATTTAGGAGATTAAAGTCTTTAACAACCGTCCTCCAGGGGCAGACCCAAATGCCATTCTCTCCTCTTGATTTTTTTCCCCCTATCCAAATTAAACCTTCTATGTATTAGGAGTTATTTTTTCCCATTTTTATTTTTAGTAGATATTTTTTATAGTTATATATATTTTTTTATAGTTTTATGTTATCATATTACTTATATTGATATCATATAAATTTACTGCATTATTTGATGAACACATTCAAGAACATATCTAATTTTCTATTAAATTAAATCGAGTATAGGTAGCTTACTTAGATGTATGTACCCGTAAATATATGTTTATTTTTATTGTTTATCTTGGATTTTTAATTTATTTTTTATAATTTAAAATCAAATAATTTTATTCTCTTATGCATTTTAAAATATTATCTTTATATTCTTTAGCTTTCCAAATTTGATATATATATACATATATCCAATCAAATTTTATAAGAATTACCGTCTAAACACGACCTAACAGTAATAAATATATAAATGATTAGCTATTTATTTATTCAGTTTCGAATTCTGGATAAATAAGATATTTATTCAGAAATTTTTTAATAATAAAAAAACACTAAATCAGATGACTTGCTGTTATTGTCGTTATCTTCATCTTGTTTCCTTCATATAAAGCCAAGCGGAGTTTAAAGAATACTTTTAATAAAGTACTTAAATAGTTTAATGGATTGATCGTATATTTTATATCGTTAAATAATACGGATGATTGGGGACACCACCAATTTTATTACTAAATGTTTTTAGGGGATCAAAGTCATAACAACCATCCTAACAACCATCTTTTCGGGGACCCATATGTTATTCTCTATATATCAATCAGCAGATGCATTGTTCTGCAATATATTCATTTACATAGAATTCATAATTGCAAGTGTTTAAATATAAAGAAAATAAAGAATGACAAGAAAAAGAATAAAAAGAAATTGAAGATTCACGAGTTAGGGATAAACATGATGTAATTAATATTATAAAAGAAACAGATTCATTTAATTATGTGTTAAAATTTTCTATCAGTAATAATTAAGATTTTTTTAGTCTAAAAGCATGCCGTAAAAAGGAAGAAAAGCTTGCTGAGTCTAAAAGCAGAAAATTGCATAATAATCTTAATTTGAATTCAATAGATGACCACAAAATCAACATTACATTATTTGATTTGATGGAATGAAAATGTTTCACGTAAAGATGTGTGACAATGCCAAGACTTTCAGCTAAAGGCATGTGCATGGTTTGCCCCACAATTCTATATAATGGAAACTTTAGGATTTTGTTAGAATTAATCAATAACTCTGATTTGAACGATATGCGCATGGCCCATAACAAAATCTTTATTAAGAACACAAATCACTTAAAGATTAAAAGTTGCACCTTCCGAGAAGGTGATGCCCAGAAGGAGAAGGAAAATTGTGCATTGTATAGTTTCATTATCACTGCATTAGTAATTGTTTGCGACAAAGTCTCATTGGCTATATTACAATACATATACTCATCATGATATAAATAGTAACTATAAAATAATTAAAAAAATTAGTAAGCAGCCTTTGGTGGGAGCCGGGAAAGTAGCCATATGAGAATTCTACAGCGCTGCGTAGTGTCAAGTTTCCAGATCTTAGACCAGTAGCCGTTGCATGGCGCGGTCTCCTTCATTATTGCATTATAAGCAGACTTTATGGTAAATTCTCCATGCCGATTATACTCCCCCCCCCCTAATTGTCTTCTAAATTTATCATTGTTTTCTTAAAGTATCTTCATTAATTGGACATATTAGAAAAGTTTCTATTGAGGATAGTTTTAATGAATATAATTGAAGTGAATATTTAAGGAAAACTAGTACACATTTGTTGCTAATAATTAATTTAACAAATTTTTTTAATATTTATAAATTAATTAAAAAATATAATAATCATAAGTGAAAGTAAAAGTGTTCATCCATATAATTTGTTAGGATTTTATTTCGCTTCTAACTAGAATTTTCTTAATACCTTACTTTTTAAGATTCAATTTGAGAAGCGAAAAACAAAATCACTTTTCCTAATATTATATTAAAAAAAGGAATTCTGAAGCAAAACAGGATAAAATTGAAAGTAATAAAAAAATCTTAGAATAATTATGAAGGTTTTTACGGAAAAAAAATTATGAAGGTTAAAACTATTGACTGCAAACAACAAGTACTAATTTTAAATATGAAATTTATTTTTTAAATATAGAGGATTTATCCATTTGCATGTGTCAGCACATGACTTGTTAGACTTGTGAGCTATCTAAGGATGCACATACTATCAAAAGTGGACATTTTTTTGACTCGAAATGAAAATTTGTCATTAAAGCCAAGGATGCCAACTGAATTCCAAATTGCAAGATTTATCTCTCGTGATTACATTACAAACTAATTAGTGTTTGATATTATTGGTAAAAGTAAATAATGCTCTTTAATTAACTTTTTAATACCGCGTGCCCCTACTTCAAAGTGTGTTAAGACAAGTATTTCAACTGCATTTTAGTATTGGTTGTCTTTATTATAAAAAAATTAGAAGTTATCATATAAAAAAAAGCATTTTAGTGTTGTATCAGTTGATAAGTGCGATGAATAGTTCTCAGGATTTGTACAATGTAGGATTTGAGATTTATCTTCAACAAGAGAGAAGGATCAGGAACAATTAGAGGAATATGTTGTATCATTTGTGAAAGGGCCTTTTAGTGTTGTGAAGAGCTACCTATAACTAAAGAGTTTAAATATGTGCTATGTCCTAGAGCTCATAATAGGAAAGCTTTCACTTTGAGACAAGCTCTAAATGTCCATTCAAATATAGATATTTTCAATATTAGATAATCACTTCACAGACATTGAGGATTATAATAACATCAATGATGATCGTGACAGTAATGAGGAGGATGTTGTTGGTAGTGGAGCCAAATTAGAGCCGTAGAATGTACGATTTGAGGTTTATCTTCAAGAAGAGAGAAGGATTAGGAACAATTAGAAGAAGCCTATGTTGTATTACCTCCAGTCCTAAATATAAGAGCTAGTTGACTAATTTGAGTAGAATAAGAAAATAAGTTGAGTTAGTTATTTGTAATAAATAAATGTTGTTTTTTCTAAAATATCCTTGCTAATCAAGTGTATTGACTAGAACTATCATTATTAGAAGGACTACTTTGGAAAATAAATGTATAAATACGAGAGAAAAGTGGATTAGGATCTTATACTTAGGATCAAAATAAAAGTCAAATAAAGTCTTATATTAAAGACCAAAGGTAGTATCATTCATGAAAGGGCTTTTAGTGTTGCGCACAGCTACCCTATAGCTTAAAAGTTTCAATATATGCTATGTCCTAGAGCTCATAATGGGAAGGCCTTCACTTTAAGACAAGCTCTAAATGTCCGTACAAATGTGGATCTTTTAAATCTTAGATAAGCACTACACAGACAGTGAGGATTATAATGACATCAATGATGATCATGACATTAATGAGGAGGATGCTGCTGGTAGTGGAGCTGAATTAGAGCTGTCTTTTGTATATGATGAAATTATACAATGCCCAATATTTTTTTAAGGCTAAAACTCAATTAAGAATGAAATAAAATTAAACATGCACTACTACAAAAAAAACATTTAACGGTGGTTAAAATGAGCTTTTTACAGTGATTTTGAGAGCGACGTCTATGCCATCGACGTAAAATGTAGAGGATTTCACAACGATCTAAGAACTGCCGTGGTATGGACTTTTCACGGCGGTTATATAAATAATCGCCATGAAAAGTTTTTTTTTTTTTAGTCTACGTTTCATCTTATTGATCAGGATGGAACGGGAAAACAAAGCCTCAAAGGAAGGGATCTGAAAATCAATTAACCAATAATCTCTTACCAGTTAAAAGTGTTCTGATGGAGCAAACATAGATTCTTTCCCACCGTAATAACGCCACTTAGCTTCACCTTTAACCACCAGATCGAAGCCACTAAAATTTAATAAAGATAAAATCAAAGACTCAGATCTAATAAAATCAAAGATTCAGATCTGATAAAAATCATATCTCTTTAAACTCAGATTAAACATTATATTTTTAACCAAAGAAAATAATCATATCAAACCACAAAAACTATGAAATCCACGGAAAGAATGGAGGTGAAAAACTCACAAATAAGAATAAAGAGAATGAGGCAACGGCGATGGTGACGGCGATAGCAACGGTGATGGAAGAACATAACAGAGATGATAGAAGCAAAGGATAAACACTGAAAAAGGTAGGAGGAGGAAGAAAATCAAGTGAGGACAGTAATGGGGGACTATGAGTTCTGACTCTGAAAAGTGAAAACTATCGAGTCATAGATTTTAAAATTCTGATAGACTTTTTACAGTGGTTATTTAAAAAACCGCCGTTAAAAGTATTTTTTACAACGGTTTTTAAATAACCACCTTTAAAAGTATGCCTGGAACTATAGAAATGCCACCATCATATTTTTTACAGTGTTTTTTCTAATAAACGCTGTAAATTAGTATTGTGAAAGCTCTTTTTTGTAGAAGTTATGTTAAAACAGCTAAAAAGATTATAGCCTAAAGGGCTAAAAAGATAAAAATGTCTTTAAAGCTTAAACGCTAATAAAGGGACATGCTCCTAAAATCTTTTGCGATTCCAAGAGAATAATGGGAAATCAAGAAGAAATCTCATAAATCTATTATTCATGGTTAGATTTCATAAGAGATGGATACAAATGCATAAAGTTATTTAGGTGGTCAAAATCAGGGTTCTGGTTCAAACCAACAAGTAATTTGCAAAACCGGATTCTGTACCAAACAACTCGTGATTTTCAATGGCAACAATTTGGAACAAGTCATCAACTGATAATATTATCAATTAGCTTATTAAACAGCAAGACAATTTACACGGAAGCATCGACAAATTTGATAATAGCACACCAAGCAATTCAATTGATGATATTATTCGCTTATCAATAGACTTGACAATAATGCAGCAATTTATTAAACAGTAATGAACAATCAATTGATAATATTATAAAATGTGTAATGAGTCTAATATGGTCAACCAAGATCCTTTTACTTAAAATTGAATATGGTTCTCAAGCACAACACCCCAAAATTCAAAGCAAAAAAATAGTTCAAAGTTCAAACATGCCCTAAGAAAGGATCGAAGTTTGAACACAGCAACCAGAGTTGTTCATGTCAAAGAGAAAGAAAGAGAAGCCGAGAAAGCTAGAGAGAAACAAACCTGCGAGAGATCACAGACGATGAGTGAAGGCTAATGCAAACAGGGTTTGGTAGAAGAGATGAGCGGAGACCAATACTAACTTTGAGGATAGGGACCTCATTTGATCGGTGGACATGGCATCTATAGAGAATTGAAGTTGTTGAGACGGGGAATTAAAAGTGAAGGCTCTAAAATGTTCATCTAATCATAGTCTTGCATAAAAATTAAAACTATAAGTCATATCCAGAAATAGCAAGGCCCTGCTTCTCCCTCCCTCGGCTGAGAAGAAAATTCCAATAATTTAATTTAAAAAAAAAAAAAAAAAAGCACTCATGTGACTGCAGACTAATAAGGCCAAGAGCCTCCTTGTTGGCAAACATCTCATTCATGTTCCTAATAATGGCCTCAACCTTCTTACCCTTGTCAGACAAGCAGGGGACCATCGACCAAGTGATTCATAAACTCTCTCTCTCTCTCTCTCTCTCTCTACAAAATTCGAACTTCATTGGTCAATTGGATCCCCTTAGCTGTCACTGAATTTAATTGATAATATTATTAGCTTCTTAAACGGTAACGAACCAGTTCAACTAATTTTCTCTCCACAATATTTTGGACGTGTAATAAGTCTGACATGATCAATCAAGATCCTTTCACTTAAAATTAAACATAATTTTCAAGAACAGCAAACCAGAGTTGTAAGTATAAAAAGAGTTCGAAGCTTGGATACAAGAACCATAGCTCCCAACTGCAGAGAAAAAAGAAATGGAATGAGAAATATGCTTGAGATTTCTCTTGATAACAAAAAATCCAAAAACTAAGAAAGGAAACTGTTCCAACTTCATAAGCTGCGTCTAATTAGGAGAGGAAGTGGTTAACCTACTAAAGTAAAGGATTAGGAAGTAAAATAGAGAAGGGAGTTCGACTTAGAGTTGAAGTTCTGAATTCAGGGACTTTTACTGAGAAGGAAGGGACTAAGCTTGCTCCCTCACTGAAGGAGAATCATACGTAATAAGTCATAATCATACGTAATAGAGTCAATTCGTCTCAATTTATCAATTCACTAGACAGCTAGATAGCTGGATTCCTTCCTCTTAATTCACTGGAGGAGAGTAAGGAGAAAACCAACTAAATTGGAAACAAATAAATCACATGATTTATAAGTAATAATATTCGGATAATTGAATTACGATCTTGATCCTATTGTCTCTGTAGATCCAGAACTGGAAATAAAGAAATCCTTTCCTCCAAAGTTGTTCACATTAAATTGCCTCCCAAATCCAGGATCAAGCCAAAGCTATATCACTCCTCTCTTTCTTTGTAGTCGATAATTTAGTGTCTATGAGGTAGGTGTCACTAAGAAAGCAACGGTAGAAGGCGAAACTCAGGACGAAAAATAGTATTGATGTGGACGAGGAAGGAAAATTCAGGCAGAAAATAGTGGCAGGGAAAAGCAATGGCAAAATGTTCCTAAATAGAAAGCACATCCACCTATTAAATTTACGATACGCAACACGGAGAGCCTCTAATCTTCAATATAGTGACAAGTTATGAAAGTATATAGAAACACAAAGCAATGAAATAAGGCACATTACTGAAGACGAATTCCAACACGAACATCCGAAATCATTGCCTACCAGGATTGAATTAAGCAAATGCAACTACAACACCTGAGTTCCACTACTAATGCAGAAAGAAAAGGGGGCAAATCATAGAATACCAGAAGAGCTAAAGGCCAGAAAAATTGCGTACCGACAATTCAGGAATTGAAGTATAAATCGTATCATGGAGATCGTCCAGTGTAGATGTTGTTGGTGGAATCGAATGCGATCCAAGCCATTGTTAGAGTGGCGACTGACACAAGACGATGTTCAACCACTGAAGAATAAACGATCGAAGCAAGCGGAGGAACCAAAGTAGGCAAACACGAGAACAATATTAATAGAATCCCAATCTAGCCGTTGTAGTGATTCGAGTTTTGAATTCGAAGTATTTCAGCCGATCAATTATGCCGTGCCGCTGTAAAAGAAACGGCTAAATTTGCCTTTTTTCAAAAATTGAAAAATCTCTTCATTTGGATTGGACTTTGGACTTTTGGGGTAAAGAAAAGAATCTATTACAGCCTTGTTGGTTTAGGTCAAAAAATTATGACCCAACGGGTAATAATTATAATTATAAGTGTTGGCAAACAAAAAAATACTCCTCTGATCCTTAATATAAGATCCATTTAACTAATTTGATTAGATTAAGGAAGTTAGGAAAGCTAGTTAATTATAAGAAAATTGACACATTTTTTCTAAAACACTATAATCATCTTTTTTAATACCTCATCTCTCTCTTTTACTTAATTATGGTTGAGGGAGTATCTATAGGAGTAATTTAGAGAAAATTGATAAATATGAGAAATGAGTCTTATATTTAGGACCAAAATCAACTCAAAAATTGGGTCCTATATTAAGGACCGAAGGAATATAATTGTAGTTATAATAATTGAAGTTGTGTGTCATAGAGGTAGTAACATGGGTTAGTCTTGCGGGTTTTATTCCCAATCTTCTAAGAAAATAGAGGATTTTGTTGGCAAAATATATCTGGTCTTGAGGTGGGTTATTTCTTCAGCCTGCAATAGATGCTCATCCACTGTGCTTAGCGGTCAAACGGTGTCGCATCATAAACGAAGTGACAAGCTGTATTGATTTCCCTCTCCATCCCACGTGATGACTGATACCAATGCCCGGCAACCCCGCCCCCTTCTTTGGCGGTAATCACTCTTTCTTTTTATTATTATTATTTTATTTTAAGGCCACCCAGTTTTTTTTTTTTATTTAAACATAGTAAAAGTTAAAAAAATAATATGTTCTTCAAAATTATATTTAGACCAAAATTAGGCCTTCTAAAATATTTATAAAAAAATATGAATAATATAGTTTGATTCTCCATAATTCTTACGTGGGTCAAGATGCATGTTAAAGTATTTTCTAAGTTGCATTTAGTATTACTCTAAAGCATTTTCTAAGTAACATTCATTTTTTGAAATATGTTTTTATGTAGCATTCGGTATTCCTAACTAATTTGTGATTTATTTAACACCCCAAAATATTTTTTCAAACCTATTATAAGAATTTAAGGAGGCTAAATTCTTTAATTTTATTTGGAACTATACTTACATCAAGTTTTTTATATCTATTAAATGAAGTTTTTTAATCACACATGATCATATATCTTATTGTTAAAACATTAGCATTTAATTACAAATTCATATGAAAAAAAAAAAAAAAAAGAACACATGCTATATATGATTGGGGAACTTGAGATAATAGATTTGAGAAAATTGACATAATTTTTTTATTCTTTTAGTTAATACACTTTGATATTTGATTTTACTTAAAATATTTTGTTTGATCTAAATTATGATATACTACTAAAAGATATTTTAGGGTGTTAGATGAACTACGAATTAATTCAAAATACTGCTACCTAACAAGTATTTCAGGATGCATCTTAACTTGTGTAAGAACTATAGGTGTTAGTTAACATTTTTTGTAAGGTATTGTAGAAGGTTCAAGTTTAATCTAAATATAATTTTATAGTACATATAGTGTATATATGTGTGTGTATGTGTTAATTTTAAAAAATAATTGCTGTTACAATTTTTTAAATTATAAAGATATTTAAATAAAAAAAAAGTGAGTGACTTAACCAAAAAAAAAAAAACAAAGAAAGGAAGGAAGGGACTATAGCCTTAGAGGAGAAAAGGAGAGGGGAATCAATTTTCTCGTGTATATAGAGAGAAATCCTTTCAGCGTTTCACTGTGCCTATGATGCGACACCGTTTGGCCATTGAGCACCAGGCGCTCATCGATTCGATGAGCATCTGATGCGGACTCGTCATTTCTAATTCAACCCATGGCCATTCATAGGTTAGCATGGTTTTATTTTTAATTTATTTTTAATAAAAAGAAAGTTATATTTTGCATTTAATTAAAATATAGCCTTATCAGATTGAAAGATGATAAGATTGTAAAATAACTATTTTAATTTAATGTATTAGAAATGATAGCAGAATCGTCTTATCAATAAAACTCACTTTGATAGACATCAAATAAATAGGAAAAAAAATAGATTTTTTTTTTGGGGCCGACAAGAACAGACTTTTAAAACACCAAGGTTGCATGAAAATACGGGGAGGTTTTGCATATTAATGACAAAAGTAACGACAAAAAAAGATTCAATGTTAAAAATTAAAACAGACTGAATTTCAATTTCAAAATACTGGGGACTGATTCAAACTTTATAGAAGTATTAGATCTTTTAGCGAATAAATATATATATTTTTACAATTCACTGATCTTTTATGAAGCTACTCTTTGGCCTTTCACACATCAAGGGCATTGAATTGCTTTATTTATCCTGGCCATTTTAAAACTTTTTAAGTCAAATACCTAGATTAAGGAAAAAAAATCCGCCAAAAAAAAAATAATAATAATGACAAAGTTGTCTGCTGTTATCTCTTTAAGGGAACCACAGCAACTAAAAACCAAACTCAACCACAAAATATGTTACGAATAATATCAGACCTCAGCAGCAAAAAGTTCGAAGATATACACGCATATCATTTATTGAAAACCGTTTCCTACAAATGGGAAAAAATCGGCGCCTGCTATTTTTTTTTTTTTTTAGAGCCTTGCAAATAAAGCCAATGTTATATCAAGGGACAAAAGAGAACCTTTTGTAAAACAAAGCAGCAACTTTTAACACTAAAATTTTTTTTGGGGGGGGGGGGGGGTTAACAACTTCCTCCTAGCCAGCTCAACAGCCATGCTCAGCCAGTTCATAGATCAACCGCAGATTAATAGCCCGATGGCCTCGCAACTCCATTGGAATCTGAATTAGCATGGAGTGGCGATTGAACCTCCCCAGAGTGAGAAGACCTTCTACAACTGCTTGCAGAACCTGGTGATAAAGTCGGCATTCGACGAATATTAGGCTGACCACTTGGTTTACACAACCTGTAACCCCTTTCAACTGTTTCAGCTTCAAGAGGTAGTCCATTCAACTCCTACCAAAAGGAAATACAGCTACCAGGAGCCAGCCACACTTCATTACTCCAAATAATAACAGAGACAGAATGGAAACATAATTAAGAGTACCCAATCGAGCAAATGAACACCATGTATCATAATTATCACAAGAAACATCAGAAAAACAATCTCAATTAGAGGAGAACCTAACTTCGCATACAACAGAATGGAAATCTATTTAGATGCTATTGCTGGTTAGATAAGACTACTGACTGCCCACATTAAAAGCCTGTTGATAAATTTGGAGCATATCTCGACAGTGCCTTCTTTTCCTAGACACCTCATGAGGTTCTTGCAATACCTCTTCAGACAGGTTCTCTCTAAATGGCAACATACAGAACACAGTCAACAAGACAATTTCAGATAATCCTTGAAGGATTATATGAAGACAAAACTTCAGATGATCTTTGAAGACTTCCATGAATTTAGAGGGCTACGGTCACAGTAAATCACCTGTAAAGCTTTTGAATAAAAACATTGTGCAGGTTTCGTTTTGTGTTGTTTACCTGCATATGGTTCAGCATTGTCAGAATTGAATAGCTTTGAAATTCAGGAATACAAACGCTTAATAGTTCTAACAGATTGGAAATAGAGAATATAGTCAATATTTAAAAGGTTTAAAAAAGAAAAACATACACAAACACATTACGTCATGGATGAAAATATTGGTTGAAATCATTTAGTCTAAGCACAAAAAGAATGCCGCCTGGCAGCTATTAGAATGAGACAAAAGAAGCACCTAATAGATTTCAAATGTATTTACTATACACCCACCATTTTCCATACTTCATAGGTAAGATGATATCCATCATATTCATCACATATTTTTACCAGCCACTGACTATGATCCTTACCATCCTTGTGGTATGAATGCAACTGACCAACCAATCTACATCATCATAGCAGTATCAAAGTATGAACATGAAATTTGCAAAGCTTGGTAGAAGGACATGAAATACCAAGAAGTGCATAATTGTTTTGGTACGAAGTCCTCAACATTCCTTCTAACAATGTCGTGACATGACCTCAAAAGAAACTTCATGGCTGCAATCTCAATAGCTTCTGCATCTGAACTGCTCTCAGATGACCTCAAGATAGGAGCGGGCTACATGGACCCAAGCACATTAGGCAAATTTACATGCAAGTAGCATTTGATTCAACTAACAAATTAATAGATATACCTCTCTTAAATGGATCATAGAGAAGGACTGTTCCATCACGTGAACTTTTTCACTTTGTCCTCTACTTGCTGTACTCTCTGTTGCAGATGCACAGTTATCACCACCAAAAATGGATGAAATAACCAAACTTGATTTGCTGGAGGTTCCTGGAAAAGAAAAAGGAGCATCACAAAACTTATATAATGCCAATACTCACTGGTAAATCCAAAGAACACGCTGGGTATTTAATAATCAAAAAATAATATGAATGAAGACGTATCACCGATCCACGGAAGACTTAGACATTAAATGTTGAAAAAGGATTACCAGAGGATGCAGCCCTTTCAACATCCAATGCACGACGAACAACCTGTCAATAATTAGTTTCATACGAACTAAGTGATAACTACGGCATGTTAATTAAGTGAAAGTAAAAATTACAGTCTAACCCATGATTTGATACAAAACAAATTGACCACCTGTGGTTCATAATGCATCATTCAATTTGTTATCACTGAGCTGCCTCAGTAGTTCTCATCTATATTTTAACAAAAATAATTATGCAAGTGTTAAAACAATAAGTTCTCGCCCTTCCTTTCTATCTTCCTTTCCAGCAAAGAGGGAATTAAGAGCAAAAGCACATAGAAAGAAAGCATCTCCGGCTAACATAGTGGAAGGCAGATTAGAAAAAATGAAAAATTTTATTGCTTAAAACATTTCAAAGTTAAGTCTGTAGTTTTTGTTTCCACTCTTAATCCAAAGGAATGGGCCGGGCTCCAAAGATAATGAGATTGTTCAGGGTGTAAGTAAAACATACCTTCATTAATGAAATAGGTAATCATCTTAGACAATTTTTACTAGGACTTGAAGTGGGTAGGTGGCAATTAAACAAATCATAAGAAGTTAATGAAAGGCATGAGAGATTAAAATGTTTTTCTCTTTTTTAGCCCCAGGGGCGGTTATCTTTAACCAATTCACAAAGTGTAAAATGTAGTTTATTCTCTGGTAAATATCTTGAATCCTTAAAGCTAAAGAAATAAAGTGTTCATGGATGGAAAATATATACTCTAATTGACAAGACACGATTCCAGGCCCCAAAAGAAATGATAAGACAATTACATACCTGATCAGCCACGAATCCATTAGCTTGCCTTGTAAAAATACCTCGAGACCTATCACAGGCTGACCCCCTCTCAGTTTCCATGGGATCCTATTGGATATTAACAAGGGTGGAGAGACATGTTAAGGAGTGAGAGTAAATTATAATCCACTACATAGACGTATATGGATAAAACTTAATGATGTGATAGACAATTATAGATACCCTTTGCCTTGAAACTGAGGCAGGAACCCTAGAAGACTGCATCTGTCGCATTCCAATCTCTAATGAGTTACTTCCACCAATAAAATTTGGGTGAGAAGTATTACTGCATCTGTCATTGTAAATTTACGGCATTTTGAATATCTACCATTGATTGGCCACTAATGACATGATTATAGCAGTAGATAGAGAAGGCAGAACCAATAAAGCATATATGGATACTCCCTTCTATCTTTAAAAGAATTTGGATTCCCACATACGTCCATTTCAATAATTTGCCCAATCATATTCTCTGAGGGTTCAAGATCACCTCGCAGAAAGTTCCATATGACTTCATCAATTCCCTTTCTTAAGAAAGGGAATCGCTGAGGTTCATTCACCATACATCAATGGCTGATCTGAAGAAACAATATATATATATATAGAGAGAGAGAGAGAGAGAACTATGTCAATGGGACAGCGAAGTAAGGCGCAGCAGAAATGGCAAGCCGTTAAGCGGTACTTTTATTAATTCATCATATATCAACCTCGCACATTGAAGGCTTGGATCCAATAGCTAAGCTATTTGTCTTCTCACAAGAACTTCAAATGGCACATAATTGCATGAAAACAGATTGGGGGGGGGGGGGAGTCCTTAAGAAGGAACAAAAGTCATTTAATTAATATACGAAGCCAGAATAATTTGAGCTCAGAAGGTTTCATTAAAAAACAATTATAGGAAATAACCCCCCGGGGGGGGAAGAAATCTAACAACACCTACGTCAGGAACAAACAATGCTAACCTAGGTCCAGTCGCGTTTTGTATGGCAGTTCAAATATCACCATCAGTCAAATCCTCACACGGATCAACTTCCTACGAGGTTCATTTAATCCCATCAGTTTCAAAGAAACCAGCATATGTTTTTGATCCAATGTAAAAGCTTTAATTCTGTTTTATCACATCCAGTTTCCGCGCAATAACTAAGGCTGAGATGTTGACCTTAACAGCCTCTCCCAAGTTTATTTGTCTCATGTGTTGACTGTTTACATTGAATAAGAAATAGCCCATCTGGGATTTGTTCAAATTCAATACAATACAACATAGATAAATTTTTTTTATCTAGTGCTATAAAAGAAAGGGAGAACTGAAAAATTCAATGGTTTCAGGTGTGTCCCACAGGCCTTGTTGCATTTTATATATGACAGATTTTGAAGAAAAGAATTTATTAATAAAGAAAAAATGTCTAGAATTCTTAATGGCTCTTGGGAATGCAACCCTGTGTGTGACGTCCATATTCAATAAAATTAAAATTGCCACAGCACAAAAGCAAAAATATTCATATCACTAAAAGGGTTACCAAGAGACTCAATCGACCATCATTCCGCACGAAATGAAGAAAAACATTCTTGAGACGAAAAGAAGACAAATCCCATGGAATATGAAAGGAAGAATTCCAATTGTTGACCTATTGATCATGGAAAATCATTTAATGATTTCAGTAATATTTATTATGATCCTAAATAGATTAGGTCACCAGCACTTAAATCACATGGATGAAATAAACAACTTCAATAGTTCATTTAACCATTCCCATTGCTTTCTTTGCTAGAAATATTGATCAGATTGCTCCACTTTGTTGTTGAAATGGCTAGAGAATTCAGGATGAGTTTCAAAAACATTATATAAAACCAAAAAAAAATTTATATTGTTTGGTGTCTATTTTTCAATCTGCAAATTCATCAAACACACGAATGCGGATTCAGACATTAGCAACTTCGTTGGGGGGAAGTTGATGCTGGTTTTGATATGTAAGATTCCTTAGCGGGGAAGCCGCAAACTTGAGATTCGATTATTTCAAAAACGTTTTAATGCAGATTAGATGTCTAAATTCAATGTCCATGTGAAACGTGGTAAAAAGAATTATAAGTTCCAATACCTTGTATCCAGCTTTCACTCAATTTGGTGACTATCTATGGATTAAAGCAGAAGATTTTATTTATCTTCATGCTGTCAACGCATACAAAGTAAATCATGATCAAGAATGCATTAATTCAGGTATATACACACAGATTTTGGCATAGAATCGATATAAATATGACGACTGCTCAAGTAAATACAAATGTGTATACCTCTAAGCACTTCACAAATATTGATTGAAAAATATAGTGAATTCTTGCTCCTCCAGAAAGCTCAATTGTAGACATGTCCTCATTTCTCCCCTCTACCATGGAGGAGAATGCTGTTTCAACAACAAAAGGTTGGAAATACCATTACCAAACCAGTAAATTCAATTATATGTGGAACATCGGTCAAAAACTATAAAGGAAGGGAAGTATTAGTGGGAATATAGGATATCAGTTAACAGACATGAAGGTTGTTAAGAAGCTAAGAATCTAGAAGGTAGGAATAGTAAGGTACCTTCACAGTACTCCTCCGGTGCTTAATATAAGACCCATTTAACTAATTTGATTAGATTAAGGAAGTTAGGTAAGTTAGTTAATTATAAAAAATGTAACACATTTTTCCTAAAACACCATAACCATCTTTCTTAATACCTCATCTCCCTCTTTTACTTGATTATGGTTGAGGAGTATTATAGGGGTAATTTAGAGAAAATTGATAAATATGAGAAATGGTTTTTATATTTAGGACTAAAACTAACTCAACTATTGGATCCTATATTAAGGACCAGAGGAGTACTTTGAAAGAACATTCAGAAGGAGGGCACCCTGACCGGACTCAACTCTGGAAGCACTGCCTTGATATGTTGTGCAAGAATCTGCAAATAGATGAGCCCAAAGTATTTTGTCATCAAGTAGTCAACCAGATACCAAAGTATTCACTTCCAACAATGATAGAAATGACAGAAACTAACTTCCAAAGCCTAGCCCCTAATTGACTTTTTAAAAGAAGATTTCAAGATCACGAACACTCTTTGCAATTTTTCCTACATTTTTGTGGTAAAAGGAAATTACTAAATAATACCAAGGAAAAATTTTTCCATCAATACGTAAAGTTGAACATCCTAACAGAGAAAGGAAGCAAGAGAATTGTTTCTTCTAAATGAGTAAGCTATCAGTGGAGAAAAATCGATGGTGGTGCTTTGGTTCAATTATCTCCATCCACGACTGGGTTGTGTTCCGACAGTCACGCAAAACGTGGAGGACACTCTCAGTACCGGTGTTGCAGGTGTGTTCACGGGATGGGATCGGGACAAGCCCATCCCGATGAACAGGGACGGGACAGGGATTTTGTCCCTTGTCTCGTCTTGTCCCAGTTCTGTCCCGGTCTTGTCGGGACAGGGATGTCCCGCTTCCCCTTTTTTTAAAAAAATATTATAATTTTTTATATGAATTTTTTTATGTTATAATGTTTATTTTTATTGGGCTTCTAAAGATAAAAATATTATGTAGAAAGCTCAATTATATAGTATAAAAAAGATGTAAAAATAAACTGTAAAAAAAATATCGTAAAAGAAAACACTATATAATGACTTTATGAATTATTTTATTGAGAAAGGGAGATTTTGTTGAGACAATACTACAAGTTAAAAGCTAAAAATCACCACAAAAATAAGAGTTATTATTAACAAGTAAATTGAATAATCTAATAATAATTATTAACAAATATTTTTAAAAGAAAAAAAAGGGACAGGACGACCCATCCCACGTCCCATCTTGTCCCAGTTAGTGTCCTGTCCTATCCACTTTTTATCTTGTCCTAAAATTTTTTTTGTCCTGTCTCGTGCCGTCCCGAACTCACCAGGACCGGGACGGGATGACCAGAACAAAACAAATTAAACACCCCTAGTTGCACCAGCTATAAGTGTCACAGGCACATATCATTCTCTTTCGCCCTTCCTCATTTGTCAGAAGCCTATTATTTCCTACTAGCAATAGAAAGTTTTTGATGTGTTGACGCATGTGAAGTTTCCATAATCTACTCCAGATGTTACGTCCCTATTGAGTTGGAATATCTCAAATGGTTTTGTATGCGGACTTAACAGTGAATAAGCCGCTTTTATTCCACTTCCATCTGTAAGTTTGGTTCGCCGTGTCCAGTGTGCACCCTCAGACACTTAATCCCGCATCTTTTTAATACCCAACCATAAGTTGGATCCAGACCTTCTTTTATCAATCTCCGGCATTGTATCTTGGCCACAATTGTACTTATCTCTTACTACCCGAACCCAAAAAACATCTTCTTAATCAGTTCCAGCCTGCCTTCATAAGAAATGGATGGTTTTTGTCACAACCCAATTTTTTTGGAGATAACTAGCAAGGAATATGAGAAATCTCACATTCCCGAGCCCTCTCTTTCATAGACAATTAGTTATCAAGCACAGGTATCTTGGTAACCCGAAACATACATCTACTATAAATAAATCATATAATCAAAATGATAAACTGTTTGCAGAAATTCGGCAAAGTCTGCATAGTAAATCAGACTTCCCGAAAGTTCTACAATGGCCTGCAAGTTTAAAGCAGTACTTAGAGCTCTACTCCCCAGCACGAGTACATATATAGTTACACTACAAAAAAATATGTTACTTCTAGCGGTTAGAGTGTTACATTTCTAGCGGTTTTAACCGCAACAAATCAAATTTGTAGCGGTTAACGAAACCGCTAGAAAAACAGGTGCAAGAAAAAATTTCTAGCAGTTATTGCAACCGCTACACATCATGGTCAAAACGAAAGAAAATTTCTAGCGGTTTCTAACCGCTAGAAAATATCTGAAGGAGAAACATTACTAGCGGTTATAAAACCGCTAGAAAATGTTCCCGGAAAAAAATTTCTAGCGGTTATAACCTGCTAAACGAAATCCATTTTGCCGGGAATTAAATAATTTCAGTAGCGCGCGGAAATTACTAGCGGTTATAGAACCGCTAGAAATGTTTGGGAAATTAAATTTTCCCGGCAATTGAATTTTAGGAATGGCGGGAAAAAAATTTCTAGCGGTTTGAACCGCTAGAAATTTTGGCGCAAAATTTGAATTTGACGAAATATTTCTAGCGGTTCGGAACCGCTAGAAATTTTTACCGTGCCAGAAAAAAAAAACTTTATGGTTTTTCATATTATAATTTTAAAAACCATTAAATAAATTATGTTGAAGAATTTTTGTTAATTTGTATAATTAGTTATATGTTACATTTTATATATTTAAATTTTATAATAAAAAATATGTAATTAAATTATGAATGTGTCAAAAGAAGTGAATTTAATTTAATAAGATAATTTAATTGAATATTTAATAAGATAGTTGAATTGAAGATGATATATTTTGTAATATTGAACCTATAGTATTAGGTTGATGAGTATTTGAATCAGTTGAGGAGGGCATGACAAGTGTGGAGAAGAAAAATCTGAAAGGAAAGGAGAAATAAATATGTTAGTAAATTTTAAATAAAAACAAATAAAAGATACAATGAATTATAAAATAAAATTCACTTACCATACAGTAAAGAGGAAAAAACCACCATATGAGATAGTAAGAAAAAAAGAGAGAATTATGAAGAAGAATAGGAGAGGAAAGAAAAGAGATGGAGTAAATGAATGTAGAGAAGATATGGTATTTATAGAGATCAGCGACACATTTGTAGCGGTGTTTTTGTAGCATTTTATTGCATTTTGTAGCTGTTATTCATTTTCTAGCGTATATATAAGCGCTAGTATTTCGTAGCGGTTATATTTGTAGCGGTTATTAACCGCTAGAAATTTAGTTTTTTTATTTTTTAAAATCTGAACGAATTTTAATTTACATATATGTATTTGTAGCGGTTAATAACCGCTACAAATTACAATTTCGTAAAATACATTTGTAGCGGTTAATAACCGCTACAAATTACAATTTCCTTAAAAAAAATTTGTAGCGGTTATGTAACCGCTACAAATTAAAATTGTTTTATTTTTAAAAAAACTGTACGAAGTTTAATTTATACATATGTATTTATGGACGGAAAATTTTTTAAATAATTTATTTTGGATGCTGCTATTCTCCATCATCATCCGGCCTGAAAGGACACATTTTAAAAAAATTTGTTAAATTTATATTGTATTTGGACAAAATTAGTAATTAGTAGTTAATTATTTAAATAATTTAAGAAAAGACGTATACCTGATAAGTGGCAAATTATCATCTCCTTGAGGAAAGAAGTCTTCAAAATTCGAGGGTTGGAAGGGTTCACTGTCGTAAATAATGTCACCATCACCCATATCGTAAAGATCCCGTGGCTTGAGGTGAACGACCATATTCCAGTCTTTATGTTTCTCGTCCTCGACATAGTAAATTTGGTGTGCCTCAGAAGCAAGGATATATGGCTCATCATCTTCAGATGCCCCCGTATGAATAAGTCTAGAGAAATTGACTGAGGTGATGCCCAAATGGTCAGTAGCGAGTCCCCGTGAAGTTGTCGTATTTGCCCAGGAGCATTTGAACAGTGTCACGGTGAAAAGCTGGTAACTCAACTCAATAATGTCAATTAGCTTTCCATAGTAAGTGACGCCTCCAAAGCGCATATCGCCATCACTACTGCTAGCATAACATCTCGTTCCGAATGTCCCGCAAACTCCAGAGTTTTGTGTGAGCAATCCCTGATCACGTCCAACCGTACAGAACTTGAAGCCGTTGACATTGTACGCGGTAAACCTTCGTGCATGGTCTAACGGACCGAGAGAAAGAGCTTTGAATTCATCTGTGTATGGGCTGTTGTCATTACGTATTCGACGTGTAAACCAACTGGAAAACTCTTTGTGGACTCTTTTATCAATGTCAGCAGAACGCGCACGGCCCCGTAGCTGACGCCTGAGATAACTCCTAAACTCACTATAGTAAAGTGTAATTTGTTAGAAGAGTCAGTAAGAAACAAATATAAAGTGTAAAAGCTAGTGAGCTTATATGATATATATACTTACTGCATGAAGGGTTCAACTTGGCTGCAATTTATCAAAACGTGTCTGTGTGCCTGGAGTTTCTCTGTAGGAGTGAGTCTGAAGAATTCATATCCTCCAACTGGTTTCCCAACAGGAGGAAATAAAGTTGACGTGGAAGGACCAGGAGGAGAATCATCTACGCGACGCGGGCGGTTAAAAGATGTCTCCATGTCATCAAAGTACCTCGAACAGAAAGTTAGGACCTCATCTCCGGAATAACCTTCTGCTATTGACCCCTCAGGCCATGCCTTATTCCTAACATATGATTTTAATTTTCCCAAGTACCTGTAAGTTAAAATTGCATTAATAATTACGAGTAAATGAAAGAACAATGTGAAATTTAAAGAGGCGGGAATAAAAGATAATCTAGTACCTCTCTATAGGGTACATCCATCGATAGTGAACTGGGCCAGCAACCTTTGCTTCTCGAACAAGGTGGACAGTCAAGTGAACCATAACAGTAAAGAATGATGGAGGAAATATCATCTCCAAGTGACAAAGTGTAAGAATAATTTTATTTTGCAGCTGATCAAGCTCTTCCGCTACCAAGACCTTCGCACACAACTTCTTGAAAAATGAACATAATTCTACCAAAACCACCGATACATCAGAAGGAAGTGTGTTTTTCAAGGCCAATGGAAGTAACTGTTGCATAAGAACATGAGAGTCATGACTTTTCAACCCAGTAACCTTTCGAGCCTGCAGATCGATACACCTTGAGATGTTGCTAGAATATCCATCTGGTACTTTTATGTTCTTCAACGTCGAGAGGAAGATATCCTTGTTCTGCTTTGTCAAGGTGAATTTAGCTGGCTGAAACTTGTCGTTTTCATCAGGCCAAGCCTCTTCACGAATTCCCCAGGCCCGTAAATCTTTTCTAGCTGCGAGATGGTCTTTGGACTTTCCAGCTTCATTGAGCAACGTATATAGCACATTATCGCACACATTTTTTTCAATGTGCATAACATCCAAACTGTGTCGTAGCAAATTAGATTCCCAATAAGGAAGAGTGAAAAATATGCTTCTCTTCCTGCCATTGCATAGGTTGCGTATCAGATGTCCCACGAGATCGTCGTCCCAATCGTTCGGGATCCACACTCTTACCAAACTCGACATGAACATCTTCTAACTGCCGCCGCAAAATATCCATACCAGACAAAGTAACAGGAGGATCTCTCTTCTCCTGTTTCCCATCAAAGCGAATCCGTTGCAATCTAAGTCTGTGCTTGGAATCAAGGAACCGTCGATGTCCTATGAAACACCACTTGCGACTGTGTGGAAGGCGACATGGCACAGAATCAAAATTGCACTCAGGACAGGCCAACCCAGTATGCACATTCCAGCCAGACAAAGTTCCCAAACCGGGAAAATCACTTATTGTCCACATCAAGGCTGCACGGAAATTGAATAGTTGCTTGTCATGTGAGTCATATGCCTCAACACTATTCGTCCATAGGTCGATCAATTCGTGTATCAACGGTTGCAGGTATACGTCAATATCATTTCCTGGTGCTTTCTTGCCAGGAATGATCATGGAAAGCAAAAAGGAGCTCTGCTTCATGCACATCCAAGGTGGTAGATTGTATGGAATTAACACCACCGGCCAGATACTGTAACTTGTGCTCATGTTTCCGAAGGGATTAAAACCATCGGTTGCCAATGCAAGACGTACATTTCTAGGATCATTGGCAAAGTCTGGAAATTTCACATCAAACGCTTTCCACGCCTCCGAGTCTCGTGGGTGCCTTAACCTACCATCTAGGTTTTCCTCAGTCGCGTGCCACCTCATGTGCTGAGCCATTTTTGATGACATATACATTCTTTGCAACCGTGGTTTCAAAGGAAAGTATCTAAGAAAATAATATATTAAAAATTTAAAATACCGAATATTTAAATACTAAATATTGACTCAATTTAAGAAAATTGATGACATAATCAATTGTTTTAAGAATTTCAAATATCGAATATTTTTAGAGACGGAACAAGTAACACGCTGTAATAATTTGTACCTGAGAATTTTGGCCGGTTTCTTCTTTTTCTTCTTGCCCTTCCGTACCGACTTATAGCGTGACGTCTTGCATCTCGTACAAATCTCTTTGTTGGCATCATCTCCCCAGTATAGCATACAGTCGTTTGGGCATGCATCTATCTTCTTATAGTTCAAGCCAAGCTTGTTAATAATCTTTTTTGCTTCGTAAAAAGATGGAGGGAATTCAGCTTGGGGGAAAGCATCTCCCAGTAATTCCAGCAACATAGACATCGCCTTGTCAGTCATACCGCACAAGCATTTGATGTGATACAGCCTCACCAAGAATGACAACTTCGAATACTTTGTACACCCAGAATAAAGAGGCTTGTCAGCTTCGGTCATGAGGTCAAAAAATTCCCGAGCAGTTTCGTTTCTTAGAAACTCCGGTTGAGGTCCCTCTACTTCATCTTCGTTGGGATTCAAGCTTTCGTGAACACCAAAAGCATCATGCACAGCATCATTCACGTCATCGGCTTCATCCACTCGAACTCCCATCCGTGAAACTACTGGAACTGACTCAGCACCCATATCTAGCCGTTCCCCATGTAGTTGCCAAAATACGTACTCTCGCGGAAAAGGCTTAAAGATTAAATGTTCCCTAACAATATCTTTGGGATGCCACTTTTTGAAATTACATTTAGGACAGGGACACTGAATCTTACCATTTACGGCAGCATTGGCGAAAGCAAAATCCAAGAAATAGTTTAGACCAGCCAAGTATTGCGGAGTCGACCGGTGCAAGTTGATCCACGACCTATCCATCACTAATAATGCTCAAATTTCGTGAAAATATGACACAGAGCTCAAAGAGAAGTTAAAATGGAATCAGTTGGAGTGCTTCAGCTTATAAAGGAGGCTGGTGGAACGGTCATTTTTGTAGCGGTTACAAAACCCTACAAATTGTAGCGGTTTTAACGGAAATTTTCATTTTCAGCGGTTATTAACCGCTAGAAATTCTAATATCGGTTACAAACGATAGAAATTTCTAGCGGTTTAACGGGAATTTTGTCTCCATCGGTTTTGATTTTCTAGCGGTTTTTATAACGCTAGAAAAGTTAAACTTTGCTAATTTTCTAGCGGTTATTGTAAAGCGCTAGAAAATGAGAATAATTTTCTAGCATTTTACAAGAAAAGCTATGGAAAATTATTATTTTCTAGCGGTTTATGAAACCGCTAGAAGTTCTGATGTAAAAATTCAGTTGATTTTCTAAATTTTTAGAACCGCTACTACAACGATATTTTTTAAATATTAAAAGATATGCACAATAAATTAATAACATTACAAAAATAAATATTTATTAAATTAATAAATGATTATAGAATTATTTTGATTAATTAACATGTTTAACGTGTTTAATAAATTGTAATGTTGATGTTGTAATAAATAAATAAATATTTCCATATTAATTAGTACTTGACATAAATAAAATTATAGAAATAAATCAATAAAGTAAACAAATAAATATAAATTTAAATAAATATCTAAATAGTATATAAAACCGTAAAATCAAGATTCTAATAAAATCCCATACAATGAAAGCAAATCATGGGTGGGGGCAGAAGCAGCATCATCGTGATCATCCTCTGCTGGATCCTCCGGCTGGGGGTGGGCAGG